>NW_026621905.1:22500-54288 GCF_003711565.1 Takifugu flavidus | reverse complement strand
TTAGAGATTATAATCCTGAGCCCAGATTAGGAGGTTTGCAGAGGTTAGACCATCCAATCAACGCCAGAACCAGCCAGAACCAGCCAGAACCAGCCCAACTACCCTCAGAAGTTCTTCTTCTCTGTCTTTACTTTCCAACTGTCTGTGAGGTGTCGATGCAGCGGCGCCACCTGTTGGAACGTGTCTGGACAGACGCCGTCGTGGACAGACAGGACGAACGCACATGCTGGCTAATGCTAAGCAAGAACGCACATGCCGGCTAATGCTAAGCAAGAACGCACGTGCCGGCTAATGCTAAGCAAGAACGCACGTGCCGGCTAATGCTAAGCAGAAACGCACGTGCTGGCTAATGCTAAGCAGAAACGCACGTGCTTGTAATGCTAAGCAGCAGAAACGCACGTGCTGGCTAATGCTAAGCAAGAACGCACGTGCCGGCTAATGCTAAGCAGGAACGCACATGCCGGCTAATGCTAAGCAGGAATGCACGTACCAGCTAATGCTAAGCAGGAACGCACATTACCGGCTAATGCTAAGCAGGAACGCACGTGCTGGCTAATGCTAAGCAGGAACGCACACACGCGGAGGCCTGACCATCAGCCCCTAAAGCCCCTGATCACATGCAGCCGACGGTTTCCTCCAACACGGTTCAGGGCAACGCCGCTCCTGCGCGTGGCGCTCCAAGGAACCCCTGAGAGATGTGCACCAGGGTCCAGATCCAGGTCCAGGGTCTCCCAACCCAGGATGTTCATCAGCTCCCCTCTGGGTCTGAGCTGGGACTCACTTCCTGTCGGAGGTTCCCCGCTAATGGAGCCAGATCCACACCGGACCGGCGACAGCCGGCTGCAGCGGCGCCGGTTGCCTTAGGTCCGACGACGGGTTTGTGGCGCCCGTGGCCCAGCGCGCTCTGAGAGTGACTAACGTGGACCCTGTCAGCTCGCGTTAGCGTTCTTAATGCAGCGATTAGCGGCGCTGGGCGGCCGTGAGGCTCGCTGCTCCCTAACGAGCCGGAAAGGCACCAGAGCCCCGGTTCGTCTGTGACGCATCAAAGCAAAAACTGGAGTTTAATGAAGCAAATCAAAGGATTTTTAGGGGCTATTTGGTGGTTTAAATATGTGGGCGGGGCTTATCTGGGGGGCGGGGCCTTCAACAGAGGCGCTCCATAAATGACACGGGTCACCTGCCATGCTGCCTGGCATTAGCATTAGCATTAGCATTCGCAGGTGTTTGTGTCACGTGAACGTGCTGCTTCTGCTCTCCGATTGGCTGAGTGACAGGCGCTGTCCCGCCGCCGCCCCGCCCACCGCGCTGCTGCCCCGCCCACTCCGCTTCATAATAACTGAAGGACGTGCGCGGCGACCCCGGAGACAGATCACCGTTACAGGACGCCAACAAGAGAGATGGCGAGATTAAAAACGTCGGCAGGCGCGAGGGGACGGGCGGAGTCAAACATGACAGGCGTGACATTTACCTTCCATATTCTTCAGTAAACAAAATGATGAACAGTGTTCGTGGGCGCCGAGGCCATAAATATTGAAACCCCCCCCGCCGGGACCGCCGCCGTACCTCAGAACCTGAGTCCTGCTGTTGGGGGCCCATGTGAGGCGACACAGCGATCACATGACGGCACCTTCCAGAACCTTCCAGAACCTTCCGGACCTTCCGGAAGCCTTCGTTAGCCGGGTGGAGACTGATGCCGACCCGCTTCCTCCTGACACGTTTGTGTTCTTCACAATCTCACTGTTGTGGAATCAAAGGGGGGTTGGGGGGGGGGGGGATTCCAGGTGGAGCGGGAACGCTGGAGGAAAGGTGTGACAGCAGCGGCGGAGCCCAACACGTATATCTGCACAGGAAGCGGCGGCGGGCGGCGAGGCGGCACCAAAGAGACAGAGATAAAGAGAGACGCCCGCGGCTGTCAGGTGGACCAAAACAAACGGCGCGCCGTGTCACCAAAGGGGCCTTTCAGCCAGACGGGCGCTAAATTAGCTGCTACGCTGTCGAGTTCAAAAAGCTCTGACACGACATCCCGTCCTCTGATCCCAAACCGCTCCCTTCCTCCTTCCTGCCTTTTTGATCCTGCCCCTTCCCCTCTGATGCCTCCATCTCTGGTTGTGTCCTCCACCTTTTCTCTGCTTCACACGTTAGCATTTAGCATCGACTGCTGATGAACCAACGTCCCCCTTAATTACCCCAGCAGAGACTCCGCCCCCACGGAAAAGAAAGAGACTGGAAAATTCTATCAGGCAAAATCCTTTTGTTTGTCAAAGGAAACCATCTGGAATTTAAAAGCAGGAGCCTAAAAGCTGCACCCACCCCCCCCCACCGAGGTGGGGACCCCCGCCCAAGGACGGAGGTCATCACTGCGCACAGTCACCCAGAAGAAATGGCAGCATCCGGTGGGTGCTAGCGTCGTGCTAGCGTCGTGCTAGCGTCGTGCTAGCGTCGGCGGTGGACGCTGCCTTGCTAGCTTGCTAGCTTTAGCAGCGTCCCCGGACATGTAGCCCAACATCCCAGCAGAGTTGGGACTGGGATTAGAGCCTTTGTGCTGCGGAGGCTCCTGAAGCACACGGATGTCACGCGTGTGGGCACACGTGCATCCGTGTGCTGGGAGACAAAGATCTACGGGGCAGTTGCGTGTTCCCGTGTGCAGAAGTGACGCGTGAGGAGAGAAAAGAGTTTGTCCTTCGTACGAAGCCGACGGAATGAAATTGAATCCTTTGCTTTCGTCGGCGATGAATGTTTGAATAGAATAATGTGATTCCGTCCTTCTGTCTGTTGGTCTGAATAGTCGGGCAGACAAAGAGCTGCTTTCAGCTTTTAGCTGAAGGCACAACACACACACAACACACACACACCACACACCACACACCACACACACACACACACACACACACACACACACACACACACACAGAAATGAGTTCCGAAACACGAGCCGGGCCACGGAACAGGAGCACGTTTGAAGCACGTGTGACAGTGACCTCTGACGCGACCTCGCTTTCACTCTGCATGTTTTCATTTCATTCCTTTGCATCTTCCTCCTTCCCATCATCTTCCTCCTTCCCATCATCTTCCTCCTTCCCATCATCTTCCTCCTCCTTCCCATCTTCCTTCCCATCATCTTCCTCCTCCTTCCCCCCTCCTTCCTCCTCCTTCCCCCATCATTTCCCATCATCTTCCTCCTTCCCATCATCTTCCCATCATCTTCCTCCTTCCCATCATCTTCCTCCTTCCCATCAGCTTCAGCCGTCCCCATCATCTCCAGAGATTCCGCATCCAGAGCCTCCTTCCTCCCCCCCCACACCGCATCCTTCCAGCCAGATCGGGCCATAAGCTTCCCCCATCATCTCCTTCCATCTTCCGGCTGAGGATCAGCATCGGACTCCTTCCCATCATCTTCCTTCGGAAAGAAGAAGTCCAGATTAATATCAGCGCAAGACTAAAGACCAGAAGAGTCAAGAAGGTCCCAGTCTTCCTCCTGAACCCATCATCTTCCTCCTTCCCATGAAGAGGAATCCTCCTTCCCCCCATCATCCTGACCTCCCCCAATCATCCTTCCTCCTTAAAAGAAGAAGCCTCCTTCACAATCTTCTTCCTCCTCCTTCCTATCATCTTCCTAGGAAAATTCCCATAAGAAGAAGGAACCTTCAGATGAAGAATTCAAAGCATCCATCAGCTTCCTCTCCTTCCAATCATCTTCCTCCTTCCCATCATCTTGCCTCAGCCTTGAAAATCTAGGACCTCCGTCCCACTCATCTTCCTCCTCCTTCCCATCATCTTCCTCCTCCTTCCCATCATCTTCCTCCTTCCCATCATCTTCCTCCTCCTTCTATCACTTCCTCCTTCCCATCATCTTCCTCCTCCTTCCCATCATCTTCCTCCTTCCCATCATCTTCCTCCTTCCCATCTTCCTCCTCCTTCCCATCTTCCTCCTCCTTCCCATCATCTTCCTCCTCCTTCCTCGCGCTCCCCGTCCTCTTGTTCTCTCGCTATCTGGAAAGATTTTGAAGGAATTGCTCACTTTGCTCCTTCGGTTTAGCGCTGGAATTCCAACGATGCTAACAAGTCACCGTCTGAGCCGAGGGAAACTTTCCCCTTGGACAGTGTGACAGCATCTGTTGGGGAAAATTAGCCCGCGAAGCTGAAAATGCCACGGTGTAGCTAAAAGACGACAAGGCTAAATTGGCCATTATAATTCTGCTTCCTGTCTCCGCTCTCCTGTCCTGTCGGTCCCGCTCGGCCTCACATTCCCTGAGTAGAGGGGGTTACGTTGCTCTCTTGCTGCCCTTTACCAATTCCAAGTCTGGCCACGAATAGTGAAGAACTTTTCCTGACAGTTGCGAAGCAACAGGGGTAAATGCCCTGGTAGAGTGGATGAGCAGGAAAGCAAGACCAGCTAAAGGGATTAATTCTGCTTCGGTCGTCTCTGTCCTGTCGGTCCCGAGGGAAGGGGTTCCCTAGGGAGGGGGTTACGTTCGCCGCTTACAGCTCGGCTAGGCTGCACTGTCGCACCTTTGCTCTGATTGGCTGGCGGCGCCGGTCGCAGGTGAAGCCTAGCGACATGTTTTTTAATGAGTGATCCAGCAGAGAGGCCGCGGTATTTGTTGTTTCTTCCAGGGTGACATTTGACATATTGGTATTTCTGTCTTTGTCGCCATGTTTCCCTCCCGTCTGCAGTCAATTACGTCCAGAACCATCACACAGGCTCCATGCTGGTGTTCGACCAGTCCACCAGCGAAAATCCTTTGATCTTTTAAAGGTGCACTACGTCATCTTTGATGGTTTCAGCAGGATTTCATTTTTGTCTCGAATCGTTAGCATCTCCCCTTCCTCCGCTAGCTACCGAACCTCTGAACACAGAAGACAACACACGGCTGTAGCGTCACACTGGGGGGGGGGGGGGGGGGGGGGGCACCTTTCTCTGTTTTTCTTTGTATTTAACCATCAACAATGTGGCATCATGCAAGATCGCACAGTGGACCTTTAAATCATGCTAGCAGTCCACCTAGGAGTCCTCATCCCCTGTGTTCCTACCACCGTCTGTCAAAAACCTCAGTGGAGGTCAGCAGGTCCCCCCCCCCACAGACAATCCAGTTGGGTCTGTCCAACGTTCTCGACCTTCAGGACACCAGGTTGTTGACCTCCTGACCTCTGAACACCTCCAACTGTGAAGTAGAAGCTGCTAAATTTGCTCAACTCACCGGTTTGTTTTTCTCATATTTGCTAAAGTGACATTTATTTGACCAACCAAAACATTCAAATTCATCTTTTTATTGATCAAAAGCCTGATGGTGATCAGAGGAACTCATATTTGTAGCACCGTCCCAACTGGAACTGCCCAAACACACATGTCCTCCTGTGTTTGTGAGGACATTTATAGGCAGGAACTATCCCCCTAGTGCCTGAACCCTGACCCCTGACCCCTAACGTTGACCTGAACTTAACCGAAGCCCTCAAACACACGAAGATGTGAGGGCCAGACCAAATGTCCCACTGTTGTCCTCTCTATGTAGCATGTAGAGGAAGACACACATTAAAACACTGCCTGTGAGTGGTCCGGTGTCTTCTCATAACATGGTGTGTGTGTGTGTGTGTGTGGGGGGGGGGGGCACAGAGGTGAGTGGGAGTTGATTGAGTTTGCTCAGCTTCAGCCCGTGGGACTGCAGACAATATTACAGGACTCACACCTTAGCCCACACACACACGCACACACGCACACACACCACACACACACACACGCACACACACACACACACACCACACACACACACACACACAGTCAATTTAATCAGGGTTTATGTCTATGGAAGTGAGCATATGTGACCTCCGTCTCGGCGCCATCTTCTCTCTCGGTCTGTCTACCGATGTATCACTTCCTGTCTGTCATGTGACGTCTTTTACTGGTCAGAATGAATTAGAGGAAAACTTCGACTCCGGTATGAATGGGAATCAGATGCTAACCCCTTTCTCCGTCCTCATCTCGCCATCCGGACTTCTCCTCCGTTGTATCCCAACGATCCCACAAACCAGACGTTCCAACTTTTGTTGCTGTTCCTCGGTCACATGACTTTTAACTATAGTCTGTAGTTTCATTGTAAATGGTTTTAATGAACATTTTGTTTCTTCAGGTTCTTTTTTCGAGTCCTTCAAACCATCCCAATGTCCAGCTGCCACCACAGGAACTTTAGTGGTTGTTTGAGGTTAAGAGAGCCTTAAATCACGTGGCTCCAGGTAGACCGGAGGCTCCTGACAGGCTGGAGCCCTTTTGTCTATTTTTAATCGTCCGGTAACGAGATTCCTAACTTATGGAAATCAGCCCGTGTTTCGGCGTTGTTAAGAGGAGGTGATCCCACCGCTGTTAACCACTGTCGACCCATGTCTGAACATCTCAGTAGGGAATGACAAGGACACTTACTGACCCGTCTACAGCAGGTACGGTCGACCAAACGGCCCAGGATCGGCCCATCTCAGCACCCTATCAAGTGGTTTTCTACCTCCCTCTGACAGCACAATGGGTCCAGTTTGCTGGTTCCTCTTGGTCTCTCCCCCCTGTATTAAAGGGCGTGCCTCAGGGTTCCATATTAGGTCTGTTATTGTTTCCCATCTGTGACCAACATCTGTGGTAACATATTGGATGCTGTGTTCCTTCTTCATGCCCATGACTCGGTCATATAGTGTCCGTCCTCGTTTGTAGCCCAAACCTTTGAGCTCTTGCAGTCTTCTTCTGATCCTGTTCAGTCCGTTGATCCAGCTTAGACGAGTTCTGAATACAGACAAATCCGACAACTTCCCTCGAACATTCCTAAAATGTCAACTGCTGTTGGGGTCAAGCTTGAAATGGTTCCAACATATAAGCACCTGGGCAGGACTTTGCTGCCCTTTAAGGCCAGAAGAAGGTTCCAAATCAAAGCCTCAGTTCCTGTTCAGACAACCAGACAATGTTTTATTTCATTATCACCCTCTATGGTGAGGCTATTAAAGCTTTATCTTACTTCATCTTGAATAAGGATCAACTCCAATTATCATGGGCTGCTCGTAGCCCCCCCCCATCAATATGCAGAACCAGCTCCACTCTGACACTGGCTGCTGCGTTTACAGGGGAAAAAATGTTGGAACACCGACCAGTTTCAGCCAGGGACATACCGGCCGTCCAGGAACCCTCCCAGATGTCCCCATGTCCAGCCTGCCCATGGTCCCACCTGGACAATCCCTAACCCTCTAACCCTAACCCTAACCCTAACCCCCTAACCCTCTAACCCTAACCCCCTAACCCTCTAACCCTAACCCCTAACCCTAACCCCCTAACCCTCTAACCCTCTAACCCTAACCCTAACCCTAACCCCCTAACCCTCTAACCCTAACCCCCTAACCCTAACCCCCTAACCCTCTAACCCTAACCCTAACCCTCTAACCCTAACCCTAACCCTAACCCTCTAACCTCTAACCCTCTAACCTAACCCCTCTAACCCTCTAACCCTAACCCTAACCCTAACCCCCTAACCCTAACCCCCTAACCCTAACCCTCTAACCCTAACCCCCTAACCCTCTAACCCTAACCCTCTAACCCTAACCCCTAACCCCTAACCCTAACCCTCTAACCCTAACCCTCTAACCCTCTAACCCTAACCCTACCCTCTAACCCTAACCCTCTAACCCTAAACCTGACCCTCACCCTCTAACCCTAACCTAACCCCTCTAACCCTGACCCTCTAACCCTGACCCTCTAACCCTAACCCTAACCCTCTAACCCTGACCCTCTAACCCTGACCCTCTAACCCTAACCCTAACCCTCTAACCCTAAACCTGATCCTCTGACCCTCTAACCCTAACCCCCCCCCCCCCCCCCCCCCATTCTAACCTTCAAACCAGGTCTGGACCCTCAAACACACTGGATCCTCACATTGGGAGTGACTGTACGTATTGTCCTCGCGATCAAGCATGTACAAAACACACACACACACACACACACACACACACTCACAGAGGGTGAATAAAAGCAAGTGGTGAAATAGTGACTTCTCTCCATATGCTTTGTCTGCCCTCATTAAAAGTGATGGTTGCACATCACACACACACACAAACACAGACACACACACACACACACAAACACACACACACACATCTGCTTGCGCACAAACAGAAGACAAGTAAATCAAGCAGGCGTTCATTAATATTTTACTAATATGACAGTTTGGTTTGATGTGATGCAATCTGTGTGTGTGTGTGGTGTGTGTGTGTGTGTGTGTGTGTGTGTGTGTGTGTATGTGTGGACCAGAATATGAGACGTGTGTGTGGTTGTCTGACATGAAGGACGGCTGGGGTAATTAGGGTCGACAGAGGAAGGATGCCAATGAGAGAAGAGGCAGAAAAAGGAAAAGAATTCCAGTAAAAGTTGAAAGAGGAGGAACACGTTCGCTACAAGTCTCAGGAAGAAGCTGCGATTGCTCAAAGGCAGCCTTACCTGGTCAGCCTTGCTCCAGCCGTGTTGCCACAGAAACGGTTGATGACGGGCAGAGGAAACGCTCCCGAGCGGTTGGCTCCACGGTCGCGCGGCGTTTCAATACGTCAGTAGCTTTGTTGCCAATAGTCCTCAACAGAAGCAGCAGAGTTTGGACCTGAAGTCACATCAAGGCCATTAATTAGCTTAGCTCTGGCTCGGTCTGATCCAGAACCTCCAGAGTTTGATGATCAACCACCCTTCGAGAAGGTCCAGTGTGGTTCGTTCACACTTACAGGAGATGTTGACTGTAAAAGATAAAGTGTCTCCTCATTGGATCAACTAGTCTTTATGTGTGTAGCTTTTTCCAGCATATTCAGAGCAGGCTGGAGTCGATCTGGTCAGGCCTTCTGAGAGCTGCTGAGATGGCCTCCACAGGCCCTTGTCTGGGAGTTTCTAGTTGTTCTGTGGTCCCAGTCGTTGAATGAGCTGGTCCACAAACTTGGCCTCTTCATTTCACACCCCTTTCCCCAATGAAAGGCCCCTTGACCTTTGTCCTGGTCCAGGTATCATGGTATGGAGGCTGGAGCCTCAATGCTAAAGGAAGACAGACTCTTCCCATCACCTGCCTTCCTCCATTCAGGATCACGTTGGGTTAGACTAACCCTAACCCTATGACGAAGAGGAAGAGGGAGATGGAACATCTGAGAACAACATCATTGTGATTCCCACTTCCAGTTTGGCAGCATGAAGGATATATCCAGGTCCTGGAAATAGCTCATCACCCTGGTCCTGATGTTCTGTGGGATGTAGAAGAAGCCCTGTTATCACCTGCTGTGGCCCTGGATTTCTCCCACATGGTTACGTTGGTTTCCAGGTACCCTTGAGCAAGGTACCAAACCCACGAGGGCTCACACCGGCCCTGTGATCAAGCGGCCACTCATCCAAGGGTGGACCCTACCTTGGCCCATATGTGCACCCCCCCGTGACCCTGAAAGGGATGAATAAGATTTAAGTTTTACTCCGTGCCGTTGAGTCCAGTGTGTGGTCCACGTGACATCACAGGCAGAGTTGAAACTCATCTGTGTAACGATGACAGCTCATTTTGTTTTACCGCTTTCCCCAACAAGAAATCGGTTGTGGCTATTCTCACCTCCACCGCTCCGAAGAGGCATGACTGAGGAAGCAGACAGGCTAACCCTTCCTAGCATGACATATCGACTCATGTCACGTTAGCCTGGCTACTTCCAGGTGTGGAAAAGGATTTTTTTGACTGATGTTTCTGTAAAACAAACAAACTATGATAGGTTGCCCGGCAACAAAAAACGCAACCAGACGTGTTATCATGTGATCTTGCCAAGAGCCTGTCTGCACAGGAAGGTGTGAGAGCCAGGGCAGGTGGTTCGAGCCACACTAAAGCCACAGCTAAAAACCTGCTTTCTCAATAGAGAGATGCGACAAAAGCAGCAGCAGAATGTAAAGTAGCCGCAGGTGAAGATGGAGGGACGCAGGATACCTTGAAAGAGTGGTGCAGTTAAAGAAGACGGAGCGTTATTGCTGCTTGGTTACTCTGGGATGAGCAGGGTGTCTCAAATACACACTGGGGGCAGAGGGGACGCCTCGCTGGGCACCAAGGTCCTTCCTCTCTGTAAATTAAAACCATTAATAACCAACTGGGAGGAAGCAGAGAAAGGCTGGGGTGGGAGAGAGATGGATGGACAGCGGGGGAGGGACAAGGAGGGACGGGGACAGAGGGACAGAGGGGATCTGGAGATCTGGAGCAGATGAAAGATGGCAAACAGACGGAAACCTGAAGAGAAAAAGTGAAACAAAGGAAAGTAGAGGAGGATCAGGAGGAGGTGTGTATAAATCACTGCTGTGGCGGGGGAGGGGGGGAGGAGGAGGTGGGGAGGAGGAGGGAGAGAGGGAGAGAGAGGGAGGGAGGAGGAGGAGGGGGAGAGAGGGAGAGAGAGGGAGGGAGGGAGGGAGGAGAAAGGGAGGGAGGGAGGGGGAGGGGGGAGAGGGGGAGGGACAGAGGGAGAGAGAGGGGGGGATGGGAGGAGGAGGGAGAGAGGGAGAGGGGGAGGGGGGAGATGTCACATCTCTCTTTGATGGCGTCTGCAGCCACATGTAAAACGAGGATGTTCGACGTCTGTAGCAAATAGAGAAAAGCATCTATTCCTGGGAGGTGAAGGACACAGGTGAACCAGCCTCTCAGGGGCCTCAGGTGTCTCAGGGGCCTCAGGTGTCTCACCCCCACTGGGGCAGAACATGAGCTCTTCTGGAGCTGCTGGGGGAATTCTGTGGGCACCTGCCACCTTCTGTGGGCACAGTTTAGGTTCTGGAGCGGTCCACCTACTGAGGATCATCCCTCCACCTACACCTGTACACACACCTGTGCACACACCTGTGCACACACCTGTACACACACCTGTACACACACATGTACACACACCTGTACACACACATGTACACACACCTGTACACACACCTGTACACACACCTGTGCACACACATGTACACACACCTGTGCACACACATGTACACACACCTGTACACACACAGAGGTGAGAGTCACTGTAAATCCGTGCTGGTGCAGCCTCACATCTCCGTATTTTGCCCCCGTGTGTTCAGTCGTGTAATGACGTCCAGCATCTGCTGACCTCAGATGCAGCTTGTCTGAGAACAGAACAACACTGAACAACAACAACAACAACAACAACAACAACAACAACAACAACGTTGTCTGCACAGCTGCCCGTGAGTAGCTGCAGCTAGTTTGGAAAATATGAGCGTCGGGAAGCAGCGGAGAACAGGAAGCTAAAGCTAATCAATACACTCTAAAGAGGCCCAAGTTGATTGGATCCCCATCCTGGGTTTGAACACGGGGTTTGAGTCTTTTAGCTTTGCAGTTCCAGACGTCCTTGCTAATATCGCCTAGCAACAGTTAGTCCACAAGTTCATTTTTCCTTCCTCTTTTCTCGTGTTCATTTATGTTCATTAAAATCTGCCAAATAGTTCACTGGTTTTGTAAGCAGCTTTAGCCTTGAGTCAGCTCGCTGGGTTGTTCATCCACACACACACACACACACACACACACACACACACACACACACACACACACGGTGAATGAGTGCAGCACAAACAAGATGTTAGCGAGTGTCAAAGCAATATCTGTCTCTCTTTACTGCTGCCTACCTCTTTATTTTCACCTCAAGGACAGAGAGGAGGAGGCAGGAGGAGGAGAAAAGAGAGTAATGACGGAAAGATGGGAGGAAAGAGAAAGCTTTACATTTCAATATGAAAGCTTTTCAATGGCTTTGCCAAACATTAACGATCAGGATGAAGAGGCTCAAGAAAAAGAACGATCCTCAGAATGAGTGGAGTGAAGTGAAACAGGGCTTCAATTAACACTCCCTAATTCTGCCTCGTTGCTCCCTCGTTGCCATAGGAACAATGTTTTGTTTACCTTTTTGGAGTAGAGGTCAATAGTAAAAAGACAATTCTAAAGGTACCAGGAAAAAAGGACCGATTCACTTTTAACCCTCAGTTAACCAAAGGTTCGACTCCCTCCGTCATTGGTGGATACACACTCGCAGCCTCTATTTTAGCTCTACAAACACGACTGTGTGTTTCCATCTTTTTGAGAGGGAGGAAAAGAAGAGTCTGCTGGCCAAGAAGCCATAAGCTGAGGCAGCTGAAGGAAGAACACGCACAGAACCACCAGTGTCAGAGGCCGAAGGACCACGACAGGCCTATAGGGTCTAGCGCCGTACCCCTCGCCCACCTACCAGCAGCAAGACTCAAAGGAAGTTTCAGGAGCTTTCAGGTGCGACCACAAATCTCGGGTGATCTGGAGGTTCTTTGACCCCCATTAACAAATTCCTGCACATAAAAGCTGCTGGACATATTTGGTAAAGGGATGAATCACACAAATGTCCTAAACACAGGAAGAATTCAATTCACGGTACGACCATTAGCATTCAGACAGCATTGCTTAGCATTGTCGAGGCGCGCTGCCGTGCGTGTGTAATTATGTTATTAGCTTTTTAATTCCTGTCCTGTTTGCACTCATTTAATTGTGCCGTGTGTTGCGGTCCCACCGATGTGTCGCTGATTACTGCACTCAGCCGTTTCATTAGGCCTAATTAAATGAACGTTATTTCAGTCCCGCCTTCAGCAACACACTCATGAGCACTGTGTGCGTGAGCGTGAGCGTGAGCGTGACCGTGAGCGTGGAAGAGCGAGAAAGACAGAAGCTTGTTGGGTGAATTCCACTGTCAGACCTACGAAACTAAAGTTAGACCCTAAACATCAGAGCGCTCTCTCTCCCCCCCCCCCCCCCCCCCCCTCCACGTCACGTCATGAACGTCACTACACCAGGGACACAGAGGTGCACATGGACATCAAGTGCTTAGAAGGTCCATGTGTTGCTATAGTTGTGTCCAGGCAGGTCATGGAACTATAGAGACTCCAGCTCCATCATGGGTGAGCGGAGTTTTTCTTCCAAGCAACCTGTTCCAGGTCCAGGTCCAGGTCAGGTGACTCTTCGTCTCTCAATCCGAAGTTGAGCAGATTTTTCTCCAGAGGTCCCTCTCAGCATTAGTGTCCCTCAGAGAGGTCCTCAGTGGACAGCAACGTCCTTTCTGACTCTGACCATTCAGTCTAAGGGACGAGTCAGTTTGATACTGTCCTCCATCAGCCATCTGTCCCTCAGGAGGAGGGTCCCCGTCCCTCGCTGCCTCAGACCTACACTAGCAAACCCGCCACCCCCAAGCACACATTCCACTGAATGTCCCTTATTTCAGGTCCAATCTGAAGAAAAGTCCACCCCTGCAAACATCCAGACTTATTGACTATGTGCGGAGGACTGTGATCACGTGGTCAACCAGTCATGACTGTGTTTTGAGTGCTGCGTAGGTAACGCCGCAGTTTGCCAGTGAGAACGGACCCTTGAGGGTCAGGACACCTTGGACTCAGAAATGCTGAGACTCTGCTTGAAGAAGACATCTTTAAAAAACAAGCTAACACGAACCCACAAAAACAACTGACTGAATGCTCAGGAAAAAATACTGTTGCCAAACACGAGGGGCCACGGTGGAGCTTACGCAACCATCTGGTGATGGACAGGTGTCCCAGGTGATGGACAGGTGTCCCAGGTGATGGACAGGTGTCCCAGGTGATTTTAAACTAGCAAGGTGATTGCCAACGATCAGCAGGTGAAGCACAGGTGCTGCAGTTCAGACGGTACAATCATCTGGCACCATGAAGCAGCCTCTGTGAGTGTGGGCAGACGTGGGCTGAGGCGGAATATACGTTTAGAGATGAGTGCTCATCGATGCTAAATGTGTGTGCGTCGCTATGTGCGTCGCTATGTTGTGTGGTGAATGTCACAACACGCACATCGAGACTCCTGTGACCTGGTGTGTGTCCATGAAATACAGACGGAAGGTAATTAAACAGGGATCAGACTGCTCTTATCAAGGGCTCTTCACTGCTGGGCTAAATTAACCTCTGCATACCCTCACTCACACACACACACACACACACACACACACACACACACACACACGCACACGCACGCACTCTCTCTCTCTCTCTCACACACACACGCACTCTCTCTCTCACACACACACACACATCGTTGTATCTTTCCGAGGAATTTCATAGATATAAAATATTTCCAGGCCTCTAACCTAACCTAACCCTAGCTCCCTAACCCCCTAATTCTAGCTCTCTAACCATAACCCTCTAACCCCTAGCTCTCTAACCCTAACCCTCTAACCCCTAGCTCTCTAACCCTAACCCTCTACCCCTAGCTCTCTAACCCTAACCCTCTAACCCCTAGCTCTCTAACCCTAACCCTCTAACCCCTAGCTCTCTAACCCTAACCCTCTAACCCTTTAACCCTCTAACCCTCTAACCCCTAACCCTCTAACCCTCTAACCCTAACCCTCTAACCCTTTAACCCTCTAACCCCTAGCTCTCTAACCCTAACCCTCTAACCCCTAGCTCTCTAACCCTAACCCTCTAACCCCTAGCTCTCTAACCCTAACCCTCTAACCCCTAGCTCTCTAACCCTAACCCTCTAACCCCTAGCTCTCTAACCCTAACCCTCTAACCCCTAGCTCTCTAACCCTAACCTTCTAACCCCTAGCTCTCTAACCCTAACCCTCTAACCCCTAGCTCTCTAACCCTAACCCTCTAACCCCTAGCTCTCTAACCCTAACCCTCTAAGCCCTAGCTCTCTAACCCTAACCCTCCAACCCCTAGCTCTCTAACCCTAACCCTCTAACCCCTAGCTCTCTAACCCTAACCCTCTAAGCCCTAGCTCTCTAACCCTAACCCCCTAACTCTAGCTCGGTATGTAGCAAGTGCAAGAGCCCACATGCGCACGTACACACAATCACACACAGACAAACAAACAAGCGCGCACACTAATGCTAGCCACACTAATGCTAGCCACACTAATGCTAGCCACACTAATGCTAGCCACGGTTTTAAGCAGCCATCCATGGCCGTGCTGTGGTCGTCAGAGGGCAATTAGTGATGTTTTGGTTTTTGGTTTGCAGAGGGAGGCAGGAGCCAAACCTGAAGAGGAACTCCATGGATGGAAGCACAGCTCTGCTATTAAAGCTCCTGTTAGCTTCTACAGGCCAAAGAATACGCTTCACCATACAGGTTTGGTTCCTCCCTCCGTGGAGAACTTTGTCAGTGGGACAGCTAGCGTTGGTCCTTTAGCACCAGTACAGTCCCACACGAGCCAGAAAGATCTGGATCTGGTGTGGCCAAGGTCACTTCAGCTGTGAGGGACTAATTAGTTTCAAAAAAGGCAAACGAGGAGAAGGTGACGATCCTGAGGAGCAGGTGGAGAATCCGTCAGTGAGGCAGCATCAAGGCTGATTGGAGTTGCCACGGTATCATGTGGAGTCCTGCAGGTGTTCTGGACCAGGGGTCTGGTCAGGCCAGCTGGTCCAGGAGGAGAGGAGGGGAGAGAGGAGAGGAGAAGGAGAGGAGAGGAGAGGATGAGGAGAGAGGAGAGAGAGGAGGAGGAGGGGAGGGGAGCGGGAGGGGAGGGAGAGAGGAGGAGAGGAGAGGAGGGGAGGGTGAGGGGAGGGGGAGACGGAGAGGAGGGGAGGGGAGGGGAGGGGAAGGAGGAGGGGAGGGGAGGAGAGGAGGGGAGGGGAGCAGGAGAGGAGGGTGAGAGGAGAGGAGAGGAGGAGAGGAGAGGAGGGAGGAGGGAGGAAGAGAGGAGGAGGAGGAGGAGGGAGAGGAGAGGAGAGGAGAGGAGAGGAGGGGAGGGGAGGGAGGGAGAGGAGAGGAGAGGAGAGGCGAGGAGGACGAGGAGAGCGAGAGGAGAGGAGGGGGGAAGGCGGAGAGAGAGGAGAGGAGAGGAGAGGAGGGGAGGGGAGAGGAGCGAGGAGAGCGGGGGAGGGGAGGGGAGAGGAGAGGAGAGGAGAGGAGAGGAGAGGAGAGAGGAGGAGGAGGGGAGGGGAGGGGAGGGGAGGGGAGGGGAGGGGAGGGGAGAGGAGGGGAGGGGAGGGGAGAGGAGAGGAGGGGAGGGGAGGAGGGGAGGGGAGGGAGGAGAGGGGAGGAGAGGAGAGGGGAGGGGAGGGGAGGGGGGGAGGGGAGGGGAGGGGAGGGGAGAGGAGAGGAGGAGAGGAGAGGAGGGAGGAGAGGAGGAGAGAGAGGAGAGGAGAGGGGAGGGGAGGGGGGGAGAGGAGAGGGGAGGGGAGGGAGGGAGAGGAGGAGAGGAGAGGAGGAGAGGAGAGGAGGGAGGAGAGGAGGAGAGAGGAGAGGAGGGGAGGGGAGGGGGAGGAGAGGAGAGGAGGGGAGGAGGACGGTCGCTCTCAGAGAAATGGTTCAACAATCCAAAATCACATCTTGCTGCTTCACTTTTGTTGCTTTTGGAAGGAAAAGTTGCATTTTCCAGATCTCCACTCTGGTTTCCTGATCCTGATCCTGATCCTGATCCTGATCCTGATCATAACGAGTAAAATGAAGCAGGAATTATGACAATTCTGGAGTCCTGAAAACCTGCACAGCCCGTTTCTGCTAATGCTAAAGTTCTGGTGTCCCATAACGCGACGTAACCATGTGAACAGTCAGGGCCGATATTTGCTGGGACACACACACACACACACACACACACACACACACACACACAACACAACACACACACACACACACACACACACACCGCTGCTGGTGTAGCTGGTCACTCACTGTGCTAATGTCAGTGAGCTGATTGGTTGGTCAGGTCATCCTAATGCTCGTTAGCCACCGCATGAGGCGAGATGACTAACGGCCCCACATCTCTCCTCCCTCCTGACACATGACTCTGGTCCTGGACTGGCACTGTGGACCAGGTCCAGGGGTAGAAGCTAAATGTAGCTAAAACTGTTCCTGCAAACAGACAAAGACGGAGGAGCCTCCAGGAGAGAAGAGATAGAGTCACCGGCGGGAGAAAAACTGATAAAAGTCCCGTCTGCTTCTGCCCCCCCGCTCAGTTGTTGACATTGATGTCCCACCCCCCTGCCCCCCCCCCCATCACACTGATCAATAAAGCCGAGCAGAAAACAGAGGAGGAGAACGCGGGGTGATATTGTGGTGGAGGAAAAGGGAGGAAAAGGGAGGAAAAGGGAGGAAAAGGGAGGAAAAGGAGGGGTGGAAGATGGAGGGATGGGAGATGGAGGGATGGAAGATGGAGGGATGGGAGATGGAGGGATGAAGATGGAGGGATGGAAGATGGAGGGATGGGAGATGGAGGGGGATGGAAGATGGAGGGATGGAGATGGAGGAGGGATGGAAGATGGAGGGAGGAAGATGGAGGGATGGGAGATGGAGGGATGGGAGATGGAGGGATGGAAGATGGAGGGATGGAGATGAGGGATGGGGATGGAGGGATGGGAGAGATGGAGGGATGGAAGATGGAGGGATGGAGAGATGAGGGATGGAGGGATGGAGGGATGGGAGATGGAAGGGATGGGAGATGGAGGGATGGGTAACAGAGGCAAATGAAAGGACCGTGACCCGTCTGACCGTCTGTGCTGGGAACACCTGGAGCCATCAGGGTGGAAAGGTTTGATCATTTAAAAAATAAAATAAATCAGAAACTAGCAATTACAAAGTGAAACTCTAGGTGTTAATGTTGAAATGCACCAGGTGTAAAACGTTTTGGGCCCGCCCCTTAACCACGCTGCCTTCAGGGACCGCCCCTTAACCACGCTGCCTTCAGGGCCCGCCCCTTAACCACGCTGCCTTCAGGGACCAGGACCACCCCTTAACCACGCTGCCTTCAGGGACCAGGACCACCCCTTAACCACGCTGCCTTCAGGGACCAGGATCACCCCTTAACCACGCTGCCTTCAGGGACCGCCCCTTAACCACGCTGCCTTCAGGGACCAGGATCACCCCTTAACCACGCTGCCTTCAGGGACCAGGACCGCCCCTTAACCACGCTGCCTTCAGGGACCGCCCCTTAACCATGATGCCTTCAGGGACCGCCCCTTAACCACGTTGCCTTCAGGGACCAGGACCACCCCTTAACCACGCTGCCTTCAGGGACCAGGACCGCCCCTTAACCACGCTGCCTTCAGGGACCAGGACCACCCCTTAACCACGCTGCCTTCAGGGACCGCCGCACCTTAACCATGAGCTTCAGGGACCGCCCCTTAACCACGTTGCCTTCAGGGACCGCCCCTTAACCATGATGCCTCCAGGGACCGCCCCTTAACCACGCTGCCTTCAGGGACCGCCCCTTAACCACGCTGCCTTCAGGGACCGTCCCTTAACCACGCTGCCTTCAGGGACCGCCCCTTAACCACGCTGCCTTCAGGGACCGTCCCTTAACCACCCTGGCTTCAGGGACAGTCCCTTAACCACGCTGCCTTCAGGGACTGCCCCTTAACCACGCTGCCTTCAGGGACCGTGGGCCATATGTCCCCTTGAATTTAACGCCGTTGCTGTCATTTATGCGAATTTTTGGTTTCAATAGTTGCTTTCTCGACCCATTACATGTTTTCCATGCGATCGCACCTTTTGACTCTTTTCAGAATAAACTCTCTGAATGTTTGGAGATTAAAAAAACAGAAGTTTGGATCATGTGACTCCCACCGCTGTCAACAACGAAGCCACGTGACCTTTAGCCGGTGGCGTCCTCGCCGTTAGCGTTGGTATTTCTGATCTTTGATTGATTATGCTGTCTTTTTTCTGGGTTTGAGTTGAGTCAGGAGCCAAAACAAGAGGAGCCTGAAAGGTCAAGGTCGTCCTCGCCGCCTCGTTTAAGGAGCTGTCGCCATGGAGACGAAAAGCTTTCATTCAATCATCCTCAAGCTGCTTCGTGCTGCGAGCAGCTCGGCGAACTAGGGCAGGACTGGATGGGCCTCCGTCCTCAAGGTCACGTGTGTCTCCAAACAAGAGACAGGAAATAAAGGAGGAGAACATGTGTTGGTCCCGGAGAACCAACGAGGTGGTCCCGGAGAACCAACGAGGTGGTCCCGGAGAACCAACGAGAGGTGGTCTCGGAGAACCAACGAGGTGGTCCCGGAGAACCAACGAGGTGGTCTCGGAGAACCAACGAGGTGGTCCCAGACAACCGCTCATGGACCACCATGTTTTTAATAGGGTCAGGTGTACCAAGCTCCTCAGGAGCCAGGCGTGACCACGATGTGGTCTACAAAGACCTGCCAGTGTCTGAAGGAGCCAGAACTTTACACAGTCAGCCCCACCCGGCTAAACGGGGGGCATCAACAGCTCGTGGGGGGGTGGAAAAGCTCTCCAACTCAGAGGAACCTGTCGGTCAGGCATGGCCTTCACGTGACTGCGTGCACGGGCCGATGGAAACAGATGGATAAAAGAAGGTTGTTGTGTCGGCTCCTGCTGGTGTCCTGGCTTCAAAAACACTGGGGGGGGGGGGGGTTCAGCTAAGTGGTGATTGATCAGTGTGCATGTGTGCACGTGCACAACAAGAAGAAGAAGATGGCCGCCGGTCTGGTGGCCCCTGACAGACAGACACCTGTCTCACTCCTGTTCCTCTTCATCACCCCCCATCGCTCTCCGGGCTCCAGCCCCCCCCCCCGACAAGAGCGTGTGCTCTCAGCCGTCCAGCTCTAATCTTGCATCTCAGTGTGTCCACACACACACACACACACACACACACACACACACACACACACACACACACACACCACACACACACACACACACACAACACACACACACACGCACACACACACACGTTCCTGTTTTCTCTCCTCCCTCCCTAACTGTTCTCGTTCCTCCTCGTTAAGCCTTCTGCATCTTGTCTTCACCTCCTGCGCTTCACTTATCAACGATCCCTTCTGTGTGCAGCAGGCTGGGGGGGTATGGGGGGGGGTAATGGAGGGTATGGGGGGTATGGGGGGGAGAGGGGGGGGCAGACAGGGACTCACAGCCCCTTTTCGCACCGTTTAACCAGCACACTGACCTGGCAACAGACCCTAATACCCTCCATAAGGTCCTGGTCCTGCTCAAGGTTTGTTCATGTTAAAGGGAGCTTTGGGGGGGGGCGGGGGCATGATTCCAGAGACAATCGTAAAAGTAAACGACGTGTTCCATATTAGGATGTTTACACGAAGTAATTGACCACAGCTAACACGTCACAGCACTCTTACTTTAGCCATCCTTGTGGCTAAGGCTAGCGCCCCAGTGCTCGTTAAAGCTAAAAAGGGGGCGTGGCTTCTGGAGTTTTCTGCTTTCGTCTCCTTGAGGAAACGCTGCCTTTGAAACTCGGAGGTGTTTCCGCAACGCTGCGTCTGGGCTTCGGCTGCTCCGTCCTGCCACTCACCTGCCAAGAATTATGCAGATTTCCACTCCTTAAAAACGGCGGCGCCCCCCCCCCCGGGCGCCGCTGCCTGAAAACAGATGACCTCAACTTCATTTGGACGGGCGCCGTATTCCACGCCGCCTCCGTCCGTCTTCCTGCGGCATCATTAAAGCCTGACCTGACAGGGAGGCGTGGCACACGTGCGTTGAACCACACGCCGGAATCTGCTTGCGCCCACTTTTCGCCGGCTCGGTATCGGCGCGTTAGCATGTTTTACGAGCGCGGCGGCTGTCAGAGGGCGAAATATGCGTAAAGCGATGCAGCGATGCCAGATCGGGATAACGGCCCGACCTTAACTTTTCAGGCCGTCCGACCTTGAATGGAGACGCGTCAAAGCTGCTTCGCATGGGCGAACCTCAGCTAGCAGCTAGCAGCTAGCAGCTAGCAGCTAGCAGCTAGCAGCGCGACTGCTTAGCGTGTCAGATACGATGAACAGCTCACAGGAAACCAGGTTTATATCGCAGTTCTGTTCCTCTATTCTATTTTTTAGCTGTGTCCTCTGAGGTAAATGAATGTTAGCGTAAAACTAGCGTAGCATCCGTGGCTGCAGGATCACAGGAACACACCAGCTGTGGGTGGATAATCAATCGCTCGACCTTTAACAACATTTAGATTAAAACGCTGTTGATTATTGTCAGAAAAATAAAATCTCAGCAGGAAAATTGGACAATATAAGGAGAGAAACAGCTTTGGTCACATGACACTTGTCCACCAATGAGACGCCACCGTCGTCCCCAATGTTTCATTTGTCTGAAACAGCTGCAACCACCTCATCATACAGAGAGAGTGTGTGTGTCTGTGTGTGTGTCTGTCTGTGTGTGTGTGTGTGTGTGTGTGTGTGTGTTGTGTGTGTGTGTGTGTGTTTTCATTAGCCATGCATGCAATGTGTGTTGCCTGTCAAATTTCTGACACCCTGCTGTCAAAGGTCGGTGATGGAGACGCACACACACACACACACACACACACACACACACACACACACACACACACACACACACACACACACACAAGGGGAACTGCTCAGTCATCCAGGAGAGACTTGAGGAAAAACCTGCCCTTCCTGAGGGTAAAACGGAGCCAGTGGAGGTGGTCGCCCCCCCCGGAGGTGGTCGGCCCCCCTGGAGGTGGTCGCCCCCCCCCGGGGAGGTCGGCCCCCCTGCTGAGGCCACCAGGCACCGTCCTGGAATGGTGCTCCTTGCTGGTCCAACAGGGGGGACAACTCAGCGCCAGGTCAGCGTGTTTTGGTCTGAACGCAACCCTCCGATCAATGACGTCACTTTTCCAGACGCTGCCGGTCAGACATGATGGGATGTTTGGGTTTGATCCGTCTTTATCCGTAGAGGTCTCACAGGTCTGGTCCAGCCAGCACTGGGGGAGAGCTGCAGGCCTGGTTCTGCCTGGGGAGGAAGGAGGCCGGGGGCTCATGGACGTTAGCAAAGCTGGCTAAAGGAGCGTGCTGTGTGACCCAGCTAACCTGCTAGTACTTAGCATCTATGAAGCTAACCAGTACATGCTAGGACAAACTGGATCAGTGATGTCATCACAGGACCAGGGTGTCAAACCAGCCGGAGCAGAGGAGGACAGTGCCCCCCCCCCAACGAAAGAGCCAAGTGGACGATCGATGAGCCCCAGATCCAGCTGTAACCCGACCCTTTAGCCTGGGACGGACCGCCGCTGACCACGGGGGTTTCGCACGCCGGCCTTGATGACGCTGGATCAAAGAGGTTGTTGCTGAGTTTCAAAATAAAAGTCATTGGGAATAATGCAGCAATCTGACACGCGGCTAACTGGAGATGCTACGTGGGGACCTGGCAGCGAGCAAGGATGAGCACACACACACACACACACACACACACACACCACACACACAACACACACACACACACACACACCGTTCAGACCGATGGGTTTTCCTGGTCACACCCCCAGTCCACCTGGAGGGTCTGCAGAGGTCACTTCACCCACCTGTAGCCCCGTACAGCCCCCACGTCCAATCAACTCATCCACACATTTCCATCCAACCCCCCCCAGGGACGGGGTCACCCTGGAGTCTCCAGCTCATCAACCATTCCGGCTCACATCCACACCTGAGGACCACTTAAACGAAGCAGGTCACCCAAACACCCCCCTGGACTGGGAGGGGGCGGGTGGACCCCAGCAGACCCTGGCAGAACATCCAAACCCCATGACTCCACTTAGAACCCCCCCCCCCCTCCTCCGAATGGGTCAGAGAGAGGATCAGGGCTAACGTGCTAACATGCTAACCAAACAGGTGACAGCTGTGATGGATCGTCATGGCAACACGCCGCCAGAACAAACCAGAATACGACAGTAAAACACCTGCTCCTCTCATGCAGCGCCAACGTGCAGCGGCGTGGCTAGCTCGATAGCTCGATGCTAATCATTAAGGTAGCATCGTCTCCATTTAAATGACGTTTTATAAACTCAAACATCTTCTCACAGTTTCCAAAGAATCATCTCGGACTTTTTAAAACGTTCCTCTTCCTCTTTTCGCACCTTTTTTCCTCCCCATCCATGCTAAGTACTGCTAATTGCATTACCATGCAGCAGCGCGTGATATATAGCTTCTGCGACACCAGCCGTGCGCGCACGTGCGCGTGCACGCCTAGAGATGATGGAGAGGTTGGCTGCGTTTTTAATAAACACAAAAGTGTAACCCCCCCCCCCCGCGCTAACTGCCTTAGCATCGACCGTCTCGCACACACATCTGCCAAGACCGGTCTCAAAGTTACAGAGAATTTATGTACAAATAATTACTTTTTAATAGCCGGTAATGTGATTTCCTGCCAAAGAAATATTCAAATGCGTCTCGGGCAGTCCAGTATATTATCTGCCTGCAGCTACAGATGCGACTTCTGGGAGACGGCAGCAGAAAGACGGATTATTGTTTGTGTGCTAATAATTATTTTACTCTTGTCATTCGGCAGGAAGAGTACAGCTAATGTCTTTTGTCTCCGCTTCCACGTCTTCCTCCTCCAACTATTAAAAAGTTACAGCTTTGTTTTCTCTCCACACACCTGAAGATTAGCATCAGCCGGCGGCTCCTGGGGGGCGCTAATTATTAGTGTTTTAATTACACTTTACTGCGCGGCGGTCTTCGTCTCCACCTTCCTTTCACAGCGAGCTACGATTAGCCGCTGGACTAGCGCAGAGGCTGCGGAGGGGTCAGGAGCCTCCGACCCGGCACACCTGATCTCCAGGTGCTGCTCGTGGTCCTTGTTCCTGATCCTGACGACTGCACTGCGCAGAGCCGCTCCGCTTTTCCCAGAATGCATCTGAGCGTTTTCAAGGTCTGGCTCAGCTACAACTGGCGCTCCAGCCAGGACGGGTTTGCCATGGCAACGGCCATGAGGGCGGCGCTGGAAATCGGAGCGCTGACCCGGTTCCTTTGCTTCGGTATCAGAAGAAACGTCTCCAAGGTCCACGGTGACAAAGCCGCTTCCAGGGTCCCCGAGTCCTCGCGCACGGTTCTAACGACGACAACGGTGTCAAACGAGAAGGAAAAGTTAACTTCTTTACTGACTGTGTGTGTGTGTGTGTGTGTGTGTGTGTGTGTGTGTGTGTGGTGTGTGTGTGTTCTCGGTGTTGTCCAGAGTCTTTGTCACACACCTTTGTACTTTTATTTTTGTGAGGACATTCAGAGACATAACCGTGAAGCTAAAGCTACATCCAAGCCACCCACACACCACACACACCACACAACACACAACACACACCACACACCACACACCACACACACACAACACACACACACACACGCACACACCACACGCACACACCAACACACACCAACACACCACACACACACACAACACACCACACACACACACACACAACCTCCAGACCAGCTGCAGGGTGGCGTCCGTCCCTCCTGAACCAACGGTTCCTCACACACTTGTTGCAGCAGCTCAACACCATATTGACACGACAACGCAAACGTGTGTGTGGAACACGGAGCGCCTGAGGGGTGAACGCAGACACAGGTGTGCAGCGATGACAACACACACACACACACACACACACACACACACACACACACACACACACACACACACACACAAATTCAGCTTCACACCAGTGGTTCTTAAATACAGCTGGACAAGCTCAGACACTTTAACATATGCTGCACACACACACACGCATGCACACACACGCACACACACACACGCACACACACACACGCACACACACACACACACACACACACCGCCTGTGGTAACAGCATCTGTTGCCCACTGAGGCCGTCGACTGGAGCTGGAGTCAATTATAAACACATTAGACTCTGTTCCCCAGAACACACAATGACAGGAATACCTGTCTTGATCTCACACCCACACACACACACACACACCACACACACACACACACACACACACACCCACACACACTCACGGCCCTTCTCAGCACGTTTACAGTAAACAGGAGCTGACGGTGGGGGGGGGGGGTCGTGGACGCCTCCCTCCCAAACCCAGACTGACGTCCCGGCTGAGGAGTCCTAAAGTATCTGGAGCTGCTGGTCCAGGAGCAGCCGAGCATCAAACTCTGAGCCCTCGGGGACGTGGGGGGGGGGCAGGGGGGGGGGGGATGTGGGGGGGGGGGGGGACGTGGGGGGGGAGACGTGGGGGGGGGGACGTGGGGGCGGATTAACTGCAGCTGACAGCTGAATGGAGAAGAGTGCCTCCGTCTTGGGGGGGGGGGGGGGGGGGGGTCCTGCCCTCAGCTCCAACAGCATCACAGCCGCGGTGCACGGAGGCGTCCTCACCGTGCACGTTCACGTGTGTGTGTGAGAGACTGATGGGCTGACAGCTGACAAACACAAGGACTGATAGGAGGACTGAGCAACACACACACACACACACACAACACACACACACACACACACCACACACCACACACACACACAGTGTTACTACAGTAGCCTCCAGCTTCTATCGGCTCAGCTCTCATCCTGAACCTGAACCTCCGTTCTGGCTCCACTGAAAGCTGAGGAACAAACAGGAGTTCTCCTGGACTCTTTGTGTTCCACCTGTGTCCTGGAATCATTGTGTTCCACCTGTGTTCTGGAATCATTGTGTTCCACCTGTGTTCTGGACTCTACTTTCTGATCCTGAACCAGGGCCCACCAAGTCAGGACAAGGCTCCTTCGGAGTGCAGACAGAGGAACTGGTCCATGTGGGTTAGGAAGTGCTGGTCCCGTCAAGACTTCCCAGGACCTGTTTACCTGTGTCCCTACATCAGAACCACAGGTAGGTTTGGACCCGTTTTTGACCGGACCACCGACCTCTAGCACAGAACATCTGCAGAACATCTGCGGTCTGTTGGTGCACAGACAGTACACAGTGTAGAGCAGCTTCCTCCGCTACTGTGGAGCTCCAGAACCACCCGAGAAGGACCAGAACCCAGATCTGAGGTTTGCAACAGCAGCCACCAGAAGGTGGTCCAGTTGCACCAGCACCAGGAGCTCCTGGCATCAGCCTTAGCTTAGCTTAGCATTAGCATTAGCATTAGCATTAGCATGACTCCCACAGCTCACGATTATGTTGGGCAGCACAAAAACAATCAGAACATTGAACCGCTGGACCAGGTTGTCCTTCATCCACATTCTCCTTGATCCCGACTCCCAGCAGCATCCTGGAGGGGCTGAGAGAGGATGGATGGGGGGGGGGGGGGGGGATGGATGGGGGGGCGATGGATGGGGGGGGCGCAATATGGTGGTGTCAAAGGAAGCCGCAGTAACCTTTTTACAGCTCTTTATGCTGTCACTTCCTGTATAAACACACCTCCATCACTTGAGGAGAGGGAGGTGTGGGGGGGGGCAGGAGGGGGGCAGGAGGGGGGCAGGAGGGGGGCAGGAGGCGTGAGAAAAGAGGATGACAGGAGAGAATGGAAAAGGGAGGGAGGGAGGGAGGGAGGGCGAGAGAGGGAGAGAGAGGGCGAGAGAGGGTGGGAGAGGGAGGGAGAGGGAGAGAGAGGGCGAGAGAGGGCGAGAGAGGGAGAGAGGGAGAGAGAGAGAGGGAGAGAGAGAGAGAGAGAGAGGGAGAGAGTGACCTGGTGTCCTGGTGTCCTGGTGTCCTGGTGTCCTGGTGTCCTGGTGACCTGGCGACCTGGTGTCCTGGTGACCTGGTGTCCTGGTGTCCTGGCGACCTGGTGTCCTGGTGACCTGGTGTCCTGGTGTCCTGGTGACCTGGTGTCCTGGTGTCCTGGTGACCTGGTGTCCTGGTGTCCTGGTGTCCTGGTGTCCTGGTGACCTGGGTCCTGGTGTCCTGGTGACCTGGTGTCCTGGTTGTCCTGGTGTCCTGGTGTCCTGGTGACCTGGTGTCCTGGTGTCCTGGTGTCCTGGGACCTGGTGTCCTGGTGTCTGGTGTCCTGGTGTCCTGGTGACCTGGTGTCCTGGTGTCCTGGTGACCTGGTGACCTGGTGTCCTGGTGTCCTGGTGACCTGGTGTCCTGGTGTCCTGGCGTCCTGGTGTCCTGGCGACCTGGTGTCCTGGTGTCCTGGTGACCTGGCTGAGCCGGACCGGCTGGTTCTGGTCCTGGTCGGGGGCGTCTGCCGGGATATTTGTGCCTGAGCAGCAGGACAGGGATGAACCGTCCCAGTTTCAGGGGCTCTGAGGGCCACGTCCCTCACAGGGCTGCTGCCAGAGGGTCACCTGACCGTGGGTACAGGTGTCCGCTCACCTGTCCAGGTCTTGCTGCTCCCTCTGGACTGGGCGGAACCGAGATGCTGCTTTCAAGGCAGCGACTCCTTCATGAGTCCTCACACCTCAGTTGTACCCGTTAGCATCACACTCGTAAAAGAGTCACTTTCTCCAACAGGTATTGCTACTGCGCTAAGCTAGGCCAGCTACCGTTAGCGCCTGGCTACACTAATAATGATAGCAGCAAAGCTTTCATCTTTAGGGTAGGTCAGCTAATATGTGAGCGACTGGTCACCATGTCAACTGAAGGTTAGCGATGCTGGGTTAGCACACGACGACCAGACACAACATCAAAAACCACGAGGACGTGCGCTCCTCCGTCTCATCCCTCCATCCGTTTTCATCTCTCTCTCTGTCCCACTCCCTCCGCCATCGCTGCTCAAAAGGTTAGTAAATGTCAGACGGGAGCGTCATCGTCTTCAACACACTGTGTGGTGTGTGTGCGCGTGTGTGTGTGTGTGTGTGTGAGTGTGTGTGTGTGTGTGTACCTACTCAACTAGAATCGGGACAGTTCCATTTTTGCTAGCGAGGCTACGCAGCTACATTCTTGTGCACGTATCTTTGCTCGGCCTTCCATCGTACATCGATCCAAGCACTAACGACAGCCTTGATCCCAGGACCAGGACCAGGACCAGGACCAGTGGGCCAGATCCCTTGGACTGGAACCACCTTTATGAGTGTGCAGCTGTATGGTCCATAACGGCTGCTGCGTCTTGGCCTCTGGCCCCTGGGGGGGCCACTAGGGGGCCGTGTGATGGTTTCGAATCGTTGGCAGACCGATGCACAGGTGACTCACGGACATGGAAGTTCAGCTGTGTTAGTTATGCTAGGGTTAGGGTTATTTTTGATTTCGATCCATGACACATCATGGGAAGATTGGGGGGAACATCAGGGAAGTGATGTCACATCAAGGAAGTGAGTGATGTCACATCAAGGAAGTGATGTCATGCAAGACCACATGGTGCACCTTTAATCAGGGTCCTTTGATGAGGTTTACCTGACGGTGGGCTCGGAGGAACCAGAGCACCTAAAGGTGGCATCGAGAAAAGCCAAAACATCAAAGACGATTATGGGAAAATCAAGCGGAACGACAGGAAGTTCCTATAGAAACGACAGGAAGTGGTTGAATCAAAGGGAGGCTACTTGCGTTAGCGGCCGGCGAGCCGAAGACAAACAAACAGTTGTGTTTACATGCTAACGGCGTCTCCGACCCCCGTTAGGAAGGCCCCGCCCACCTCTGCAGTATCGCGTAGAGAGGCCCCTTTATGGATCTCAATGAGGGTTTTAATTGGGTTTTATAAAGGTTATAAATAAATACATGAATGACTAAACACACACACGCCCCCTCACACACACTCACGTGTGTGTGATCTGTTTGGATCTTCATCTCGTCTCTAGTTTATGAGTAATCGAGGGAAACGGGCTTTTGTGAGATGACAAATCTCGGCGCCGGACAGTTTTACGGCGTCTAAAGAGCCGTCGGCCGCGGCGCCGGGCCGTAAAGCCGCTATTGTGATGCTGCGCGTGACGGCAGATGTGTGTCGCTGATGGAATATTTAGGAGACGCTAACTGTTGCTTATCGCCGCCAATTATAAAAGCACTCTCGCAGCAAAAACAAATCTTCCTCCAGACGCACGTTAACCAGCTAAATTGTTCCGCGGCAGGACGCCGCCGCACCTTCCCGATGCTAACGCTAACGCAGCAGGAAATGCGTCGCGCAGGTCGCCGCGTGTCTGACAGCGTTAGCGACCATCCCATAGCGCGCTAACCCAACAACCTGCCACCCTGTTAGCCTGTCGTGGTGACGCGAGGAGGAAATGTGGGCGGAGCCACCCATGGGTTGAGCATGCCCTCCACCAGCACCGATGCTACATGCTACATGCTAAAGGTAAAACAAAGGTGGAGATGTTGAGGTTTGGGACAAACAGGATGAGACCATCAGGAATGAGAAGAACGGCGCATGTTGGACGTCCTGGAGGACAGACGGAGACGGTTTGGACACGTCCAGAGGAGGGACATCGACAAAGGCAGCGTCTACCACTCTGGCGTTCAGATCAACCAGCAGGTCGCCGTAGCAACGGGTCGAGCAGTCCCGTCGATCCAGTCAGTGTCCCGGTCCAGTCGGTCCAGTCAGTGTCCTGGTCCAGTCGATCCAGTCAGTGTCCTGGTCCAGTCAGTCCAGTCAGTGTCCTGGTCCAGTCGATCCAGTCAGAGTTCTGGTCCAGTCGGTCCAGTCAGTGTCCTGGTCCCATTGATCCAGTCAGAGTTCTGGTCCAGTCAGAGTTCTGGTCCAGGTGATTAAGTGTAGCAGCGTTTATGACCTGCAGCAGCTCTCTGGGATGTTTCTGGGTCAGGCCGGGCCGGATAAATCAGGAGTGAAGCCCGTCTGGACCGCCGGTGCCACCGGGTCCGGCGGTCCTGCTGCAGTCTCAGGATTTAACACCTTTTCTTCCTTTACTCGTCTCTGATCCCCGACGGCAACACGCTGTTATTTCCCCCGAGGCCCCGCCGGCCGCCGCCGCTGCAGGAATGCATTAAATTCAAGAGTTGTTGACGCACGCTCAACTGAAAGCAATAACCTGAGCCGGGTCGCCCCCCCCCCCCCCACCCTGCCCCCCCCCCCCCCCCCCATCACCCCCCCACCCTGCCTTTCATTTGCTGAGGTCCAGAGTTGCCTTTCAGCCTGTGATTATGTTGCCTTAAACACAAGAACAACCAAAATTACACCCCAGACAGGGGGGGCATCTCCCCCCTCGGAACCCCCGCCCCCGGACACCCCCCCGAGGACCCCCCCCCCCCCCAGGACCCCCTGGTAAATGACAGTTGTTCATTGTTGCGGCGGCAGATCGAAGCGTGAAGCTGTGGTTACTCAGACGGAGGCCGGGGGGGTTTGGACCGGCTCATTAGAGCCCCCCCGTTAATGCCCCAGTGGTCCTCTCAATAACGAGCCCCCCCCCCCCAGTGGTCCTCTCAATAACGAGCCCCCCCCACCAATCACAGACCTCCATCTTTGGCCCCGGTGATGCGCCGGTGCTTCTCTTCATCTCCGTCAACAGTCTCAACAGCCCTGCTAGCTATTAGCGCCTCGCTCAGGATAAGCAGCGGTGCGACGGCGTCTCACGCCGTAATTACAAGACAATCTGTCCTGTTTCCCCTTTAATTGCTGCTCCTTCCTTCCATCAATCCTTTCCTGGTCCCCCACCCCCCACCCCCGCCACTCCATCCCCGGCTGTCGCTCCTCGCACCGCGTTGCATTTGAAGAATTAGCCGTGCTAACGCAAGCTCTAATTGGCTGTCACAGCGTGCTCAGCAATGCGACGCCGCTTCCCCGATATAATCATGTTTACATGGCGGCGCCGGGTGCCAGACTGCTGGGCCTGTCGCTAGCGCGCTCGTTTAGGAAGTAATTTACTGTAAAATTGGCCATGATAGCGAGTCTGAGAGAGAAGAGAGGCGGGAAGAAGAGCAGCGTTGGGGGTGTCGAGCACCTCCTCAGCGTGCACTTTATTTGAGACATTAAACGAGCAAATTATCGCGACGTGATCTTAATCAGTTCAATACAAACGTGGTAATCTGGAAACAAACAAATTAGCCGATCCAGATTAGCGCGTAGCGGCTCAAGTGCGCTACGTCGCCGCGGCAACGGCGGCTTCTGTTCGCGCTAATTGGAGGGGATAAAATGCAACGTTGGAGAAAACAAATGAGAAACGGAGCCGTCAAACCTAAGCAGGCCTGGAACGCCGGCGCCGCCTGAACGGGCCGGATGGGAAACGGCTTCAAAGCGAGGCCACGCCCCCCTCAGCAGCGACGGCGCCTCCCGCTGGCGTCACGACGATTTTGGATTAAAAGCGTCTTCATTTTGAATGTGAGTGACCAGAGGCCGCGTCTCCCAGGAACACATTACTTATTTACAGCCCCCATTAAACACCCCCCTCCCCCAACAACCCCCCCCCCCCCCCCCCCCCCCACCGTGGTGATCAGGGGGGCGGCGGAGAAGAGCGCCTGCTGTGAAGTAGACCTGACATTCTTCTCCTCTAATTGTGTTTTCTTCTCCCTTTGCTGAATTTCAGGTTTATTTATTTATGTTTTTGTTGTAGTGTGTGTGTGTGTGTGTGTGTGTGTGTGTGTGTGTGTGTGTGTGTGTGTGTGTGTGTGTGTGTGGTGTGTGTGTGTGTGCAGCAACAGTATGTTTTTGCCAATTAGGCATTCAATGACAGGACATGTGGCGAAGCAGCTCGCAGGACTATTCATGGATCAGCAGTTATGGGAGGAAATTTCAAACCAGTACTGGACACACACACACACAGACACACACAGACACACACAGACACACACACACACACACACAGACACACACGCGCACACACTCTTAATGTACAATCATGGTATTCATGTGTGTCAGATGGCGTCTCTCTAGAGCAATTGATGCTATTGATGCTATTGATGCTATTGATGCTATTGATGCTCATGTTTCGATGCTCTAAGACGCACAAACGCAAGTTTTTCTTCAACTGACTTAAAGCTTCATTGAGTCCTGTAAACTAAATTTTTCAGAGCCTTGTGATTGGCCCTTTGCTCACTCTTCGTTTGGGGGACCTGTGACCATCAGCGACCATCGGTGACCATCAGTGACCATCGGTGATGTCGGGCTGTCTCCGGTCCGTCCCGTCTGGCGTGGCAGCTCGTCCCTCCTGTGAATTCACCACCTCTCCTCTATCGTTTCTCACCTCTTTTCCTTCGCTACCGTTTCCATTAGAAGTGGAGCAGGG
>NW_026621905.1:0-17500 GCF_003711565.1 Takifugu flavidus | reverse complement strand
GTCACGTCAACACTTCCCTGCAAAATTTAGTTGGGACAACTTGAAAAATGGGTTTTCCCAATGTGGTAACATCTCCTCTCCAGCAGCTCATCCCTAAAGGGAGTGATGTGCAGGACTCTCCTCGTTGTCACCTGACTGCATCTTCCCAATCGAGCCACTGGAACTGGAACCGAGGATGACATTTGGCATGGCAGGACACACCCCCATGACCACCTTACCCCCTACTAGCCACAATGCAGCTGTAACCTATGCACTGGAACAGGAATTTCATTTAAACCCCAGCTCTGCGTGTCATCTAGTCTGCCTGGAGCAGGACTAAACTCCTCGGCCCATGACAATACCGTCCCATCTCCTAACATCTAGGAGGTTCCATAAGAGTGCCTTAACTTCCTCCTCCATCTCAAGGTGTTTGTCTGTGGTATGGAGAAGCAGGGTGAAATTTAGCCTGGATAACTCTGACAGGATTGAGCAAATATTGATGCCAAGAGCTTTAATGCTTCCTGCTTGAGGCAGAATTAAAGACATTGGTTGGAATCTATAGCTAATTGGTAGTTGACTGCGTTAAAGGAGCCACAGGAAACTTTGTTAATGAATGTGACTACCTTAAAAAATGAGACCTATGAGTTTTGAATAAAAAGTAATACATCATCTGCATAGACTCATATTATGGTATATGTTATTTGGCTGGCTTCCTTCTACATCTCTATTATGTCAGATATATGCTGCTAATGGTTCTATGATGATTGTGGGTTAGGGGTTAAGGGTTAGAATTAGGGGTTTAAATTAGGGGTTAAGGGTTAGGGGTTAAGGGTTAGAGTTAGGGGTTAAGATTAGGGGTTAGGTTTAGGGGTTGAGGGTTAGAGTTAGGGTTAGGGTTAGGGGTTGAGGTTAGGGGTTAAGGGCTGAGGTTAGGGGTTAAGGTAAACCAACAAGAACAGAGTGGGCACCCCTGCCAAGTGCCCCTTTGAAGACAGAATCTTAGACTGATTTGATCATTAGATCTCACTGATGCACTTGGTGGGTTGTTTAGAATTCTGATCCATTCGTTTCCAAATCAAGGGTCTTAAACCCTAAAAGCAGTGGATTCCTTTAGAATGACCTGGTGGTTTTTTGGGGTGAAACATATGTTTGATAAGGAAGATCTTACTCATAAGCTTCACCAGGCCGAAAGAATTTAATCTAGAAAAGCTGAGAGCGAGGCAGGCAAACCTGGGCATAGCCTTCACCACCCGGGCCACCCCAATCAACAACGTCTCACGCCTCAACATCATCCCCACCGAGTCCTTAAGGGGGTGTTCCAGCCAGCAGAGTGGAGTTCTTCAGCACCTCTCCAGCCTGTGCCTAGAAACCATCCCAAACCACAGGTGTCACTAGAACCGGTTTGCTTATCAGACCCATGCGACAGACCCAGCACCACCCAGCCCAGGCTACTGGAGACCTCGCAGGTGGATGTAAGGATCAACGACTAGCTGGCGTACTGACCAGAGTTTGTACGCACCAACACCCCGAGGGAACGTTACCTTCCCCCTTTGGCTTTGCCACATACACATCTGACTTCCAGTAAAGCGCTTTGAGTCCAGCCCCCTGCGGAAGTTCTCAGATGACACCACGTCGTGGGTCATGTGGAGAACACAGAACGGCGAATAGAGGAACCTTGTGGAGCGATTCATGTGATGTGTCGGGAGAGATAAGAGCTTCGCCTCACCAAACTACTGGTCCTCACCAAACTAGTGTTATGCTTCCCATCTGCTTGGTGCCATGTCCCAGCCCCTCCCAGCCGGCTTTGAGTGACATGAAGGGGGGGGCTTTAGGGACCCGCCGCCGGCGACAGCCTGTGACCTCTGTACAGTGGGGTTGTGGTCAGGGGTCAAAGGCAGGGGTCAGGGGTCAAAGGCTATCCCTCAGTGAGACAAAATGCTGCTCTTCTATTCTTCAGCCCGCCTCAGTGGGTCCGGCTGTGCCAGCGATCGTTCTTGATGCCCATCTGGCCGCCGTGAGGGGTCAAAAGGTCAAAAAGTGTGTGTGGCAGCGGGACGTCAGAGGCAACGGGAAGCAAGTGAGAAAATATAATGCTGCATCAGACGCTACTGTCAGCTTTCTGTTGACATTGAGAGGAGCTGAACGCGCTACGGAGGGGCGCACGTGCACGCACACACGCACGTGGCAGCGAAATGCTGCAGAAAATGAGGGCTGCTCGACTCGGCCCTAATCAAGTTACTGCTGGAGGACGAGGAACTCTGGTCCGCGAGGCCGTCACACACACACACACACACACACACACACACACACACACGACACACACACACACACACACAGAGCTATAATCCTTTTCATCTGTGATACAGTAACTATTATCAATCTAATCACTTTGCTGCTCACTGCTGCCTCTCTGTCAGGCCCCGGTACTGCGCCCAGGTAACGTGTGCACAGGTGACCTGCAGAAACACGGCACGACACCTTGGACGTTCCCTGGAAAAGGATCGTTCCCACATCCCAGAACTTTGAGTGTGGGACATTTCGGCGTCTTCTGTGCTGCCCAGGCATCAGTCATTAAAATACCTAAAATAAAAGTGACCTCTTTCATTGATAAACTTTACATTAAAATATGCTAAGCTAGCAGAGCATTTCCCGATTTGTATGGATTTTAGGGGTGTTCGAAGGTGCTACTTTTTTGTGTACATGCTAACCACGAACAGCATCACTGCTACTTCCTGTTGTGGCCGGTCAGACCAGGAAGTAGGGGCGTTCCTGGAGTGGACCGGTGCCAAAGAACAGGCCCCCCAGCTATGATAGGAGCGGCTAATGTTAGCAGCAGGAGAACAAACTGAATCATTGCTATTGTTTGATGTGGAACGGAGCAAAGCTCAAAGACTCTTCCTGCTCTTCCAGCACAACAGAAATTGACTAAGAGGGACAAACAGGAAGCTGCGTAGCGCTCCGATGTATCCGAGTGGGTTTGAGATGGAGCGAGGGAGGAAGAGCGGAGGAACGGGAGGGAAGAGGAGGACGTCTGCTTATTATCCAGCTCCTAATTTTCCCCTTGGAGCTCATTAGAGTCGGGAGAGAAACGAACCACAAAATGGGAAAAAAAACAACCAAAGAAAATATGAAGATAGAAACAAGCGAGAAATCAAAGAAAAAAAAGAAGAGAAAAGGAAAATTAAACACAACTAATTGGAATCAAAGGAAAAACAAACAATATTCCAATAGAAAGAAGGCCCCGCCCATGCAGGCCCCGCCCACAAGGCCCCACCTATAAAGACCACGTCCACACACGCCCCGCCCATGCAGGCCCCGCCCACCGTGGCTTTAAAAACAAGACCAGGAAACATTTGAAGGTTTAAGAAAAATAAAAGTACCATTTAAATTTTATTGATTTCATCAGAGCAAATAAATAAGAAAACAGGAGATAAAATGAGATAAAACTTCTTCCATTAATTATTATATCTCTACTGATAAATAAAACTCCCTTTGGGCTGCACCTTTCTCTCCTTTAAACATCTAGACGGAGCTTCATCTGCAGCCACAACCTGGTAGAACAGAAACAAGAAGCATGTTGGGAACAAGAGCAGAAGCAGCCTCGGGGTTCCACACAATCACGACTCAGATACAGGTTGATCACCAGAAGATTAGAAATCAGGAGATTCGGATACGGGGGAGCGTCGGAGCTGACGGGGCCACCGAGTGTCCACGAGTCCAACGGTGCAGAAAAGCCAGCAAATACACGCATTGCTTCCAGGAGGTCAAGGCTAAACGGAGGGAGAGAAGCTAACGGAGGAAGGATGCCGGAGAGCAGGTGAGGATGAGGGTGGAGGAATGGACCAATCAGGACTCGAGGTTCCTCAGCAACAGGAGCCGCTCGCTCCAGGATTTGTCTTTACGTGGACGTCTAGATGTTCTCAGCCAATATTTGATGGGCTGAGGTCCTCTAGCTGCTGATGGTGCAGCACCGTGTTAGCGTTCACCGGACTTTGACCAAGTTCTTAATTAACCTCAGCATCATTTGATCGTCGTTAAACACTGTTGAGTGGAGCTTCCTGATTGGCTGGAGGTGGTGCAGAAGGTCTGTTCTTACCTGAAGCAGCCGTTTCTGAGATCACATGGATGGATGGGTGATGGATGGATGATGGAGGGATGGATGGGTGATGGAGGGATGGATGGGTGATGGAGGGAGGGGGAGGAGCCTAAAACACACGGGAACACAGCAGTGATTCAATCGCGTCTTCCAGAGGAGAATAAAAAAGTTCTGGCTGTCCGAGGCTGCAGGCGTGGGGAGGGAAGGGTGGATGAAAGGAGGGTTCTGTACACGCTAATGAGCCGGGTCAGCCATTCTTCACCTGGGTTAATGGTCCCGTCCCGTCTCTACCATCTCCGCCCCTTCCTCCACCCCCCTTCTCCTCCTCTTCCTCTACATGGGGAACACCAGGAAGCCGGAGAAGGTGGAGTACTTCCATCCTCCCATCAGGTTTCCTCTCTCCAGCTTGAGGTAGGCCCGGTCTCCCTTCTCCATCTGGATCAGAACACCATTACTGGCCGCCTCACGCGTCACGTCCTGGTCGCCAGCGAAGGCGGAGATCACCGGCCAGCCGTTGTGCATCAGGCTCACCTGGAGAGAGCGGGAGGAGACGTGTCGGCGTCATTAACGGTTATGCTAGCCTTGGTTAGCCCTGCTGGAGCAGCTGGAGGAGGGACGGCTCCATCACCGGGGCGACCACGAGGGTCAGAGCTGCACCCCCCCCCTCCATATAAATAAAGATGAATTGAAATAAATGTTTTCACAGGTTGTTGCTCTTCATTAAAATGTTTCAGCTCGAGGGTTTGCTGTTCTCACCCAGCCTGCCGGCTCCTTCAAGGTCATGAATATACCATAATTATGCACTTAACCACCACACCCAGGGCAGGGTCAGAGTGTGTGTGTGTGTGTGTGTGTGTGTGTGTGTGTGTGAGAGTGTGTGTGTGTGTGTGAGAGAGAGAGGCTGTCAGAGGCAAGAGCTCTCTAGTCCTGCTACTTCTCTTAATAGCAATCTGAGCACCATTATTCAGACTGTGTGTCTGTGTGTGTGTGTGTGTGTGAGTGTGAGTGTGTGTGTGTGTGTGAGAGAGAGAGAGAGAGAGAGAATTTAATGAAAACACTTGGTCTGTACTTCAGGTTCTGGGGGGGCAGCCCGGGTCACAGTGAAGCCGATGTGTTCGGTCAGTCATTACTGAGGTTACCTGTGAACCAACATGCAGCCAAACACCTGGACGGAGCCTCAGCGTGTCCACCCGAGGCCTGTCGGTCCGGACCCGAGGCCTGTCGGACCAGGCAGCTCCAAACCCAGTCCTTGAAGTCCAAACCCAGTCCTTGAAGTCCAAACCCAGTCCTTGAAGTCCAAACCCAGTACTCGTGGGACAAAATCCAGCCGGGTTTTCTATCTCACAGGTTCCACCTGGTAGGACAGAAAACCCGGCAGGATTGTGACCTTCAAGGACTGGGTTTGGACTTCAAGGACTGGGTTTGGACTTCAGCGACTGGGTTTGGAGCGGCCTGGTTTGGGCCCTGTTGGTGCAGATGGTGCGGTCAGTAGGAGGTCCACACAGCTGATGCAGAGCAGCTCTAAACGCGTCGTAAACGTTAGCGCCTCATCTGAAGTATTGATTTGTTGAAAGCGGCGGAGGAGCGGCAGCAGCTCGATGGAGCGGTGAAGCGCTCGCCAACCTCCATCGTGGAGGTTATTCCGTCGCTACGAGCGCTGATGTTCAGGAGCCCCGACGTTTACTGGCTGCTCCACATCTGTGCTGCTAATGCTCATGTTAGCTTCATTGTTCCCCTCACAGTAGAACTTGGAGCGACTGATTGTAAAGCTCTTTGTCTCTCAGGGACAATCAGCAGGACGCGCAGACGTGGACAATGTCCACCCCCGGTGGGTGTAGCGAGGCCACGCTTAGCTTTTAGCATACGCATCAACGGCTCTCCCGTTAGCAAGCTGCACACATTCAGTGGAAACCAGGAGTCCAACATATTCTTCCTACTGGAGCTAGTGGGGGCTAGTGAGAGGACACCGCCCCCTACCCTGCTAGCAAACGTGTTAGCATCCGTCGGGACACGACCACGGCTGGTGAATCAGTGAGTGAGTGAAAGGTTTTCATTTAAAATGCACATTTCCATCACACCTGTTAGCCCGTGCTAGCCTTAGCGCTGATGGTACGATGGCTGTGTTTCTGGGCCCTGATCACTGGCGTCACGATTAAAGCCCGAGTGTCTTCCCGTGGTCCTGGTGAAGGTAAACATTTACACCCTGTGATGGAGGGAGCGATGCTAATGGGTGCTGATGGCGGCGCTGCCGTGCAGACCCATTAAACTGTCACACCAGGCGACTGATGTTCCGTCCATTTGAAAACGTTTCCTGATTTCTGAACGCTTAGAGATGCAGAGCGGCCATCAGTGTCACTCAAAGACAAAATAGTTGTGCGTTTTTATGCTAACGACACAATCATTGCCATGATTTAATTGGTGCTGGAGCCTAATGTTGCTCACAATGGAAAGGAGCCTCCACTCCGTTTACCTTAGCAACACCGTGCTAGCAAAGCTCCCGCGATGCTAACCCCTTTATGCTCGTACTCAGCAGAGGGGCGGTGGCCCGGGCCCAATTCTGGACCCGTCCCCACGTCAGGACGGCTCGGTTGTGGCGTCACTAACGAGGACGTGGAGCTGAGAGACGTCTGGTCCGATCAATCTCTCAAAAACTACTTTTGAAGGGGAATTTGTCCCAGAACTCATCAGAACGGGCCGTTGGTGAGAAGATGAAGGTCTCCGCAGGAGGATCTCCCGGTTCCGTCTTCGGCGCCCACATGTTAGCGTCTATTTTTGGTTCCGCTCAGAAACATCTGACGTCGGCCGTCAGGACGGCTGGACTCGGCTTCAGTTGTGTTCTGGTCCAGGCGGCTCACCTCCGGTGCTGGACCGTCCCCGATGGAGAACGGGTCCGAGCAGCCAGAGGGGGTCCATGTGTCTTCGTCTCCAGCCCGTCCTCCTGCCCCTCTCCTCCTCGTCTCCTCGACTCCTCCCTCCTGGGCTCATCCTCTTGTCTCCTTCTTCCACTGCGGCAGCGGCGCTGAAAACAGTGGGAGTTTCAGATGTTCTGCACGGACGGACGGAGGGAGGGATGAAGAGGCTGCAGGTGGGCAGCGCCTGACCCGGACAGCCCACACCGGGCCAGATCTCCCTCCACTGGTGAACAGCTTCTGAGCGTTAGCGCCCAATATTAGCGCAGCCTTTTGTGACTGTTACAGAAACACGGCAGCGTAGCGGTTGTAGCGTCAGCTAACCGTTGCTAACGAAGGCTCTCGCGGGTAGAGCTGACCCAAACGGGTCCAGCCGGTTCCACCAGCTCAGAGAGAAGGATTCTGATTATCCGATCGCTTCCTTCAGGATTCTCATCCTGGGAATTGTGAGGAATATTTACGCCAGCGAACAGGGGCGTCTCCTCCCTGAAGGCGTAAACGCGCTTGCTCAAAGGCACGTGGGAGCATTTGCACCAATTTATTGTCCATCTCCTGATTTTTATCAGATTTATTTAACCTCATAAAGGTTGAAAATAAAGAGTCATCAAATCAGACGGGGATCCGCCCGGAGCGTCGCGCCGCCTCCGCTAATCACAGGCTAACGCTTTGGGAGTCGCTTCATTTGAAACGGGGCGGAACGCCGCGCGGGCTCCCGCTCGCTCCCCGGAATTCCTTCCCGTCCAGGAGTCCAGCGGGCCCGGACCTGCCCCAGTCGGGGGCTCTGGTCACGGCGCCGTGCAGCTCGTTAGGGGCCACGTGCACCTTAAAGGCGGGACGCGCCTTTCATCCCGCTCCGGAGTCATCGGAGCCGCTCGGGCGACGCCGTTCCCGCCGGGGCCCGGGACGGACACGCCGCATTTATTCCGAGAGCTCGGTCGGCCCCCCCTCACCATGACAACCCCCCCACCGAGACTACGGGCTCCGACTGGGAGCGGCTGGTGTGGCCGGTGCACGGGTACCTGGATGGTCTGGCGGTTGTAGACTTTGACCACGTGGAAGTTAAAGCTGTAAATCCCTTTGCGCGGAGCGATGAAATTACTTCTCTCCTCGTCGAAATTCTTCCCCACGTTGACGAGAACCTGAAAGAGGGAGAAAGGCGATAAAAAAGGTTCGGGAACGGGGGGAACATTCTGCCCTCTTCTCTGGGAACAAACTCCGATCTGAGGGTTTTTTCCCGTCAGGAAACTTGATGAATATTTCAGAGGAAGCCTTTTAATGACGGCAAATGTCTGCTTTTATGGGGGGGGGGGGGGGGGGTGATTGGAGGATGTCTGAGGGACAATTAACCTTTAACTCAACGATGGGAGCAGGTGTTCCAGGATTTTCCCAGCTGAGGAAAAGCTCAAACGTTCCCGAGGTTTGGAACATAAATGGGAATTATTGTCCCGCTACACCAAGCTCGTTTTTATCCCAAAAAAAATGATCTCAGGAAGAGTTTATTTCAGGAATTATTTTTTTTTCCCCCTCAGTTTGAAACCTCTGGGAAGATCTGGTCCTGACCCGCTCCAGGTCCGGGTCTTTACGGATGCGTCAAACGCCTTCGATCCGAATTATTATTACTGTAAAACTGAGGAAAACTCGGGTTTTCCACCGGATTCGGCTCCTACCCGGTCGAAGTAGATGACCATGGTCCGGTTGCTCATCTCGGACGGTTCGTGGTTCGTGTTCCGGACCGCGGAAAACGCCACCTTCGCGCTCCCCGAGCGCACCGAGATGCCGAGCGCGGTGCCGGTGGGGTCCGAGGCCGGGTTGGAGTCGCACACCACCAGACACTTCCCCTCCAGGACGATGGGCTCCGTGTCGTTCTGGGCGCGGGCCGGGCGGGCAGCGAGCACCAGGGCGGCGAGCAGACTCACGGCCAACATACCGGAGCGGCGGCGTTCACAAGTCGGGCGGCAGAACTTCCCGGACCCGCGGTTCTCCGGGACCGGCACGGTGGGGAGGACGGGAGCGTTTCTCGGGACTCTCCGGGGCCACGCTCGCTTTCGCTGCCTCCTCTCGCGCGCGTCACTGGCGGACAGGTTCGGCGGAAGGTTCGGACGGGTCCCGGACGGCTGACGACGCACAACAACTCATAGCGCGCGCGGGGCTCCTTCTGCTCTCTGTGGCGCGCGCTTGAATTATTGATATGTGAGATATGAGAGTTTGAAAGAGCAAAGCCCCGCCCCCTTTCCCACATCTTTCAAGATGCTCCTCTTCATCTTACCGAATCAGCGCGAGACAACCTGCAATTCCCCGCCCACCTGTGCTCCCCCACTCTCTCTCTCTCTCTCTCTCTCTCCTCTCGATAAACTGCTCTGAGAGCAGGTCTAAACTGGTGTGAGAGCAGATCTAAACTGGTGAGAGCAGGTCTAAACTGGTCTGAGACAGGTCTAAACTGGTGTGAGAGCAGGTCTAAACTGGTGTGAGAGCAGGTCTAAACTGGTGTGAGAGACAGGTCTAAACTGGTGTGAGAGCAGGTCTAAACTGGTGTGAGACAGGTCTAAACTGGTGTGAGACAGGTCTAAACTGGTCTGAGCAGGTCTAAACTGGTGTGAGACAGGTCTAAACTGGTGTGAGAGCAGGTCTAAACTGGTGTGAGAGCAGGTCTAAACTGGTCTGAGAGCAGGTCTAAACTGGTGTGAGGCAGGTCTAAACTGGTCTGAGAGCAGGTCTAAACTGGTGTGAGAGCAGATCTAAACTGGTGTGAGGCAGGTCTAAACTGGTGTGAGAGCAGATCTAAACTGGTCTGAGAGCAGGTCTAAACTGGTCCGAGACAGGTCTAATCTGGTGTGAGAGCAGGTCTAAACTGGTGTGAGAGCAGGTCTAAACTGGTGTGAGACAGGTCTAAACTGGTGTGAGAGCAGGTCTAAACTGGTGTGAGACAGGTCTAAACTGGTGTGAGACAGGTCTAAACTGGTCTGAGACAGGTCTAAACTGGTGTGAGACAGGTCTAAACTGGTTGAGAGCAGGTCTAAACTGGTGTGAGAGCAGGTCTAAACTGGTCTGAGAGCAGGTCTAAACTGGTGTGAGGCAGGTCTAAACTGGTCTGAGAGCAGGTCTAAACTGGTCTGAGAGCAGGTCTAAACTGGTGTGAGAGCAGATCTAAACTGGTGTGAGGCAGGTCTAAACTGGTCTGAGAGCAGATCTAAACTGGTGTGAGGCAGGTCTAAACTGCTCTGAGGCAGGTCTAAACTGGTGTGAGAGCAGGTCTAAACTGGTGTGAGACAGGTCTAAACTGGTGTGAGAGCAGGTCTAAACTGGTGTGAGACAGGTCTAAACTGGTGTGAGAGCAGGTCTAAACTGGTGTGAGAGCAGGTCTAAACTGGTCTGAGAGCAGGTCTAAACTGGTGTGAGGCAGGTCTAAACTGGTCTGAGAGCAGGTCTAACTGGTCTGAGAGCAGGTCTAAACTGGTGTGAGAGCAGATCTAAACTGGTGTGAGGCAGGTCTAAACTGGTCTGAGAGCAGATCTAACTGGTGTGAGGCAGGTCTAAACTGCTCTGAGGCAGGTCTAAACTGGTGTGAGAGCAGGTCTAAACTGGTGTGAGACAGGTCTAAACTGGTGTGAGAGCAGATCTAAACTGGTCTGAGACAGGTCTAAACTGGTGTGAGAGCAGGTCTAAACTGGTGTGAGAGCAGGTCTAAACTGGTGTGAGACAGGTCTAAACTGGTGTGAGACAGGTCTAAACTGGTGTGAGAGCAGATCTAAACTGGTGTGAGAGTAGTCTAAACTGGTTGTGAGAGCAGGTCTAAACTGGTGTGAGAGCAGGTCTAAACTGGTGTGAGACAGGTCTAAATTGGTGTGAGACAGGTCTAAACTGGTGTGAGACAGGTCTAAACTGGTGTGAGACAGGTCTAAACTGGTGTGAGGCAGGTCTAAACTGGTGTGAGAGCAGGTCTAAACTGGTGTGAGACAGGTCTAAACTGGTCTGAGACAGGTCTAAACTGGTGCGAGACAGGTCTAAACTGGTGTGAGAGCAGGTCTAAACTGGTGTGAGAGCAGGTCTAACTGGTGTGAGACAGGTCTAAACTGGTGTGAGACAGGTCTAAACTGGTGTGAGAGCAGGTCTAAACTGGTGTGACAGCAGGTCTAAACTGGTGTGAGAGCGGTCTAAACTGGTGTGAGACAGGTCTAAATTGGTGTGAGACAGGTCTAAACTGGTGTGAGAGCAGGTCTAAACTGGTGTGAGACAGGTCTAAACTGGTGTGAGAGCAGGTCTAAACTGGTGTGAGACAGGTCTAAACTGGTCTGAGACAGTCTAAACTGGTGTGAGAGCAGGTCTAAACTGGTGTGAGACAGGTCTAAACTGGTGTGAGAGCAGGTCTAAACTGGTGTGAGACAGGTCTAAACTGGTCTGAGACAGGTCTAAACTGGTGTGAGGAGGTCTAAATTGGTGTGAGACAGGTCTAAACTGGTGTGAGAGCAGGTCTAAACTGGTGTGAGACAGGTCTAAACTGGTGTGAGAGCAGGTCTAAACTGGTGTGAGACAGGTCTAAACTGGTCTGAGACAGGTCTAAACTGGTGTGAGAGCAGGTCTAAACTGGTGTGAGGCAGGTCTAAACTGGTGTGAGACAGGTCTAAACTGGTTGAGACAGGTCTAAACTGGTCTGAGACAGGTCTAAACTGGTGTGAGAGCAGGTCTAAACTGGTCTGAGACAGGTCTAAACTGGTGTGAGAGCAGGTCTAAATTGGTCTGAGGCAGGTCTAAACTGGTGTGAGGCAGGTCTAAACTGGTCTGAGACAGGTCTAAACTGGTGTGAGAGCAGGTCTAAACTGGTGTGAGAGCAGGTCTAAACTGGTGTGAGACAGGTCTAAACTGGTGTGAGACAGGTCTAAACTGGTGTGAGAGCAGGTCTAAACTGGTGTGACAGCAGGTCTAAACTGGTGTGAGAGCAGGTCTAAATTGGTGTGAGACAGGTCTAAACTGGTGTGAGACAGGTCTAAACTGGTGTGAGGCAGGTCTAAACTGGTGTGAGACAGGTCTAAACTGGTGTGAGGCAGGTCTAAATTGGTGTGAGACAGGTCTAAACTGGTGTGAGACAGGTCTAAATTGGTGTGAGACAGGTCTAAACTGGTGTGAGAGCAGGTCTAAACTGGTGTGAGACAGGTCTAAACTGGTGTGAGAGCAGGTCTAAACTGGTGTGAGACAGGTCTAAACTGGTCTGAGGCAGGTCTAAACTGGTGTGAGACAGGTCTAAACTGGTCTGAGGCAGGTCTAAACTGGTGTGAGACAGGTCTAAACTGGTGTGAGAGCAGGTCTAAATTGGTGTGAGACAGGTCTAAACTGGTGTGAGACAGGTCTAAACTGGTGTGAGACAGGTCTAAACTGGTGTGAGAGCAGGTCTAAACTGGTGTGAGGCAGGTTTAAACTGGTGTGAGACAGGTCTAAACTGGTGTGAGACAGGTTTAAACTGGTGTGAGAGCAGGTCTAAACTGGTGTGAGACAGGTCTAAACTGGTGTGAGATAGGTCTAAACTGGTGTGAGGCAGGTCTAAACTGGTCTGAGACAGGTCTAAACTGGTGTGAGAGCAGGTCTAAACTGGTGTGAGAGCAGGTTTAAACTGGTGTGAGGCAGGTCTAAACTGGTGTGAGACAGGTCTAAACTGGTGTGAGGCAGGTTTAAACTGGTCTGAGGCAGGTCTAAACTGGTGTGAGACAGGTCTAAACTGGTGTGAGGCAGGTTAAACTGGTGTGAGGCAGGTCTAAATTGGTGTGAGAGCAGGTCTAAACTGGTGTGAGACAGGTCTAAACTGGTGTGAGGCAGGTCTAAACTGGTGTGAGAGCAGTCTAAACTGGTGTGAGAGCAGGTCTAAACTGGTGTGAGGCAGCAGTCTAAACTGGTGTGAGGCAGGTCTAAACTGGTGTGAGGCAGGTTTAAACTGGTGTGAGAGCAGGTCTAAACTGGTGTGAGAGCAGGTCTAAACTGGTGTGAGACAGGTCTAAACTGGTGTGAGAGCAGGATAAGGATAAAAGACTTTATTGATCCCACATCGGGGAAATTGCACAAAAAGTCAGTTGCCCCGTGTGAGGCTCGAACTCACGACCTTCAGATTATGAGACTGATGCGCTGCCTACTGGGAACAAACGTCTGTATAGATGGGGAAGAAGGGGGAAGAAGAGAAGGAAAGACATAAGTTCGAATCCCACCCGGACCCAAAAATGATAGAATTATTTTTGTAACACAGAATATGTATGTAAAAAAGTACAATTGTGAACAAAATGACATTCACATTTAAGCATTTATAAAGCTGAAATTGTCAAAGAAACAAATCAAACCCCAATGAAACCTTGATACAACTATGAAATAAGATGTAAAACTTGCAGTGGAACTCAAAGGGCAGAACAGCCCACAGGGATAAGCATATTAAAAGTAACAATATTGCATTACTGTCTCATCTGCTTCAGACAGTTCCTTGGTGAGAGCCTCAGTGTTGGACAGTATATTTTTCCTTTGTACTGAAGAGGGTGGCTGATGGTCCACTGGAGGCAACTGCAGGATCAATTTGCCGTAACCTAGGTTTTGCCTGTCCAGCTGTATTTGCTGGCATGTTGTAGGTGTGCAGCTGGTAACTGGGGCTGGTGTTGGTACTGTGCAGAGAGATGGGTTTTGTTTTTGCACAGGGCAATGGGTCAGCTGGCCGTTGCACACCTTGCAAAAGAACAGACGCCTCCTGACCCTTCAGCCGTTGGTTATACCACTGCATGAGGGTGGTCTGGTTCACTCCAACACGTGGAGGGTTGTCTGCTGCATTAGCGTCGCATTGCACAGAACCAGCTGCCGGATCTTTTTGTAATCCTGTAAATTAGAGACCATCGAGATCGCTGTGTTGTCCTCTTCTTTGGGGCTCGTGTGAATGTTGCACAGCCTCACGAAGATGGTCTCAACCAGGCGACAGCAGTTTGGCCACTGAGCTGGTGAACACACCGTTTTGTGCTTTCTACCCCAGGAGTGAACACAGCCTTCTTTTTAGGAGACCTGAAGCGTCCAGTTAGCAACCGGTCCTGATGTCTTGCAGCATACACAATCCTGTCTTTGTCAGATTTGTCAAGACTCTGCCACAAACCCAGAATGGTGCTAACTTGTTGATTGTTCAGGGTCAATCCCGTCTGCTCTCGTAGCTCCACCAAGTATTCAGCCAGTTCATCTACTCGGTCCGTTCCAGGAATGCTGCTGTTGTCTCCAGCCTGGAAAATAAAAACTGATATTTAGCTTCTGTGGCATCACAATTTCCTTGTCACTACTTAAATTCTTGCTGACAGACAGATGTCAGGGACCCGACGAGAACCCAAATGTGACACCGGAGTTCGACGGAACACAGCTTTATTATCAGGACAGGATTCACCGGGGAGCCGGCAGGATAGAATAGTTGGGGAAGGTGGAAGGTGATCTATAGATCGACTGAGAATTTATTTATTTATCACTTACATCCTGTTGTGAAGGGGACATGGAAGAAGGAAGCTGGGGCTGAAGCAAAACTGTAGATGACTGAAGAGGAGGCACGGCTGGAGGTTTTTTTGGGAGACATTTTCTGTCATGTTATAACATAACATAACTCAGCTGCAGAGGGCACTTTTCTATCTGTAACAACAAAAAAACTTACTCTTGTTTCACATAATAGCTGACTAATAAATGTGTAAACACCCTGCTGAATGTAACAGTTCACCGTGTTAAGTTCTTCAGAGGGATTTTTATCCTGCTAATAGTTATAAATCTAGATAGATTATATCCTTTCTGTCTATACCTGAGGGAAAAATGTAGTCTGCTATCTGAAATGATTAATGTAAGTCGTTTTAGGTTGGTCGTTTCACCTGAGTGTAAAGGTCATGCCATTTCTTTTGTCTGTCATAACATAACATAATGTTATAACAAGTAATCAGAACGACGCAGTCCAGCGCACAACTGCCCAAGAAAACAAGCAATTTCATCGGCAGAAAAAAAATACAACCAGCTAAAGCTCCGGCAGCAACTGCACAAACTTTATTGCAAAACTCCCGATGATCAAGTTACATTAGCGTTACAATGCCTGACATGACTTGGACATATTGCATTAAGCATTTACGGTGATATTTTATGTGAAATGAAAAAAAACGTAACGAATAACAGACCTCAATTGCGCACGTACCTTGTCAAAATCCACGGAGATGTCCGGAATAAACAGCGGGCAGACCTTTAAATAATAAATCAACTCTAGGATCGATTGGCTTTTCCAAAGATTGAGACCGCAGTTTAATTTAAGGCGGGACGTCGAAAGATTGAATCGCGCATATGATTGGCTGTTGAAAGATTGAATGGCGCATATGATTGGCTGTTGAAAGATTGAATCGCGCATATGATTGGCTGTTGAAAGATTGAATGGCGCATATGATTGGCTGTTGAAAGATTGAATGGCGCATATGATTGGCTGTTGAAAGATTGAATCGCGCATATGATTGGCTGTTGAAAGATTGAATGGCGCATATGATTGGCTGTTGAAAGATTGATGGCGCATTGATTGGCTGTTGAAAGATTGAATGGCGCATATGACTGGCTGTTGAAAGATTGAATGGCGCATATGACTGGCTGGGCTTATACAGCTTTTCGCTCGCCGGGTAGCGCCAACGAGGCTACGAAGTCCAAACTGGTGTGAGAGCAGGTCTAAACTGGTGCGAGAGCAGGTCTAAACTGGCGTGAGAGCAGGTCTCTAAACTGGTGTGAGGCAGGTCTAAACTGGTGTGAGAGCAGGTCTAACTGGTCTGAGGCAGGTCTAAACTGGTGTGAGAGTAGGTCTAAACTGGTGTGAGACAGGTCTAAACTGGTGTGAGGCAGGTCTAAACTGGGTTGACTGGGTTGTGTTTTCCAGGCAGGAGTCCTCTGACCCTCTTCGACTGTCTTGTCCTCCTGCAGGCGTCCTCGTCTCCAGGCTCCTGGTTCTGTCCCCTGGGACTTCCCCTGGTCTGAACACAGCCTGATGCTGACTGACAGCCCTGGATGAGGGCTGCAGGTCTCTCTGGACCCCCAGTGTCTCCCGTCCTGACTGCTTGTCCGTCCACCCTTTAATTGCCTGTCCTCCTGCTGGCCGATGCTGCTCTGCAGCCTCAGACTGTGAAGTGGTGACATTCAGGGGGTAAGAGCGGTAACGTTTGGGGCATTTGGGGGGTAAAACGGACAGAAATGATGAAACTGCAGCCGGACCCTCTGGAGGTGCCAAATCAAAACATCCACCTGATGGAACACCTGGCCCACCATTTGGTTCTTCCCATCCGTGCGTGACCACCAGACCCAATCGATATCAATATTTCCGAGGGTGCTGCTCCGTCACTGTTGACACGGAGCAGACAAACACCTGAAAGGTGTCAGACTGGCCTCGTCTGGAAGAAGCTAAAAACAGGACATGATTAGCGACGTCTTAGCAAAGCTTTAGCACGGTTAGCGTGTTGACTGTTGTGTCCCGGTACCGGAGGAGCTCCGGATCCAGCTCAGCTCCGTGGAGAACTTCTCCGGCTAATCACAGCCGACCTTGTTGACCACGCTGAGATTCTGATGATCTAATTGTATCGATTTGATCAAAGATGGCGGACCTGGCGTGACAATAATTAACACTCTGCTTCTGTCGCCGTATTCCGAAGGCGGAGCTGCGATAAACGAGTTACGGCCCGTCAGCGCGTCCAGCACCTCTGCCGACATAATCGAATCACGTATGCAAAGCGCAGCCGCTAATCTGGTTTCCCAAACCTGATCGCATTTTCCTGACAGGACACTGGCGCCGCGCACGGCTGCTGGATGTGACACTCGGGAGCGCTGCAAGGTCGTCACGTCCCGATAAACTCCTCCGCGTCTGTTTAAGGAGGACGGACAGGAACGAACACCGACCCGAACACGTGTCTGCAGCAGAGCAGCGCGACGACCGCGTGCTCGTTCAGCGCTAAGGTCAACCGCCACTCCTGCAGGCCACGCCCCCCGGCCACGCCCCCTGGCCTTGAGCGAGTGACCCTGAAGAAGCTCGGCTCATTCCGGGAAGTTCTGAAGAACTTGGCAGTGTCTTGGTGGCGTGTTAGATATTCGCCAGACGACAGTATCCAGGTGGTTTAGCTGCTGTGGCGTCCAGCAGGGGGCGCGCGTTCAGCTCCTGATGCGTTATTGCTTGGTGGAAAAGGCAACTCTTTACAACAACGTATATATTTTATATTTTATTTACATTACAAGTGTGTCATCATACGCGTGTAACAGCTGGTGGCGCTACGGCACCAGCCCACACTCACGCTAACTCCAATAAGTTAGCGTGGTAAATAAAAAAATAGATGCGTTGGGAAAAGTTTCATCAAATAATTCATAGAAGTCATTAAAAATTTGCTACTCTCCAAACTTTATGCAGAAAAGTAGAAGACTAATGAGGTTAAACAACGTGTGTTTCATCATTTATTTAAATACGCTATCGTTTTGGTAAATTCTTACTTTAATGTTCACGTTCATGCTACAGTGGTGGAGGGGAGGGGAC
>NW_026621904.1:0-51298 GCF_003711565.1 Takifugu flavidus | reverse complement strand
CTGAACTTGTTCTTCAGGGAAGCTTTATAATATGGGGTGGATACAGCCCAACTTCCAATCCACTCCAGTCCTTTCCCTGCAGGCTGTCTGATCCAGTTTGTAGCATAGCTGCTAACAGAATAGGAGACCTGACAGGTGATGGTCAGACGCTGACCTGGCTGCACAGTCACAGAGGCTGGCTGTGTCAACTGTTCACACTTCACACCTGTGGATGAAGAGCAGAAGATTGAATCAGTGGACTGTTCTGACCACAAAACACCAAACAGAAATCAGCTCAGGGTAGCAACAATGTTATGTTGTTTTATTTAACACTAAGTAGAAATATACAGGTAAATCTTTCATTCTTATTGTAAATAATTACTTGGGATTTGGATATGAATCACTGAGATTAAGAGTAATCAACTAAATGTTTGATAGAATTTTTTTTTTTTCGTAAAAAAAATCATATCAATTCTTCTTTACCATAGGTATAGAAATTAGGTCAATTTAAACTGAAAAAAATGCCGAGTGGTGAAGGTGAGTAGTTGGAAAATAGAAATGATAAACGTTAGTGTTAAAAATTGATTCTATGAGTGAATATTCCGTACATCAGATATATCAGATACTGACAATGTGTCATTGCACATTCATAGTACCTTCAGTCAATTCACCTCTGAATAAATGTTTTTATCATATTCAATCTAATTAATTGAACATCTGATGTCACTTGTTCCTATCTTTTTACAGTAAAATGGGATATTTTATCACAGACCATGAAAAAATGAGAATGAGACATCCTAGGACAAACACCTGAGGGCCCCCTAAAGTAATAAGTGAGAAGGAAGAAAAAAATCCAAAAGGCTGTTTTGAAATCTGCTGAACTGCATCGGTGATTCCAGGGAAATGGAAACAGTATTGGAGTCACCACAGTCCATTTTTAATCCTTTGGGTAGAGAAGATAGATTACCTGAGGTTAATTGTTTGTGAAAAAATATTGGACCATTGCACGTAAAAACAGTTGTAGAGAGTGATGGTGGATTAATGAGAAATAATAAATGTTCTGTTGATGATGGTTTATGCTAATTAAATGAAGATGATTTTCAGGGAAAATGACAAAATATTCATGTAGGCACTTTGCATTTTTTCGGTCAAAAGCAGTTGTAAAATAATTAAAAAAAACATTTTAAAGTGAGGTCATTAACAATTTAAAAGGCATTTATAATCAAATAAAGACAGTGTTCACTGTTCCCTTCTGCTCTCCACAGCAGTAAATATGAGTAGTGTGTGTTTTTGTACAGCTGCTGAACTGACTTCAGTCACTGTGACCATCGAGCACAATAATAAACAGCAGAATCTTCAGTCTTCAGGCTGTTCATCTGCAGATTCAGCTGTGCTCTGTTGTTGTCTCTGGAGATGATAAACCGGCCTTTGACTGACTCAGAGTAGTTACTGGCTGCTGCCATCATAGTAAATAAGACTGATCCACTCCAGTCCTTTTCCAGGAGCCTGTCTGACCCAGGCCATGTAGTAGCTGCTGAATGTGAATCCAGAGGCTGAACAGGTCAGTGTGTGAGATTCTCCAGGTCTTTTAACCACTGGTTCAGACTGGGTCAGAGTCTGAGCATCAACACCTGTTTAGAAGATGAAACATCAAGTTAATCAGATGATGACTAAAATCATGGTCTGTCAACAATCAGAATAAGTGAAGATCTTCACCTGCCCAGCAGATAGTTAGAAGCAGCAGTCCTGTCCTACAGTCCATCATGTTCAACTGTGTGTCCCCTCTTCTCTGTCCTCCTCTCTGCTCTCACATAAGTAGACGTGGAACACATCTGAGTTTTGCATCAACTCCTCCTCAGTAAACAACTGGATTTGATTGTGATGCCTCCTCCTCTTTGGATGTGTATTCATGTCGTCATTTCGTCCCACTGATGGTCCAGTAATCAGTGGTCTGAGGTTTTTTTCAGAGTAAATGTGTCCTGACAGTTGCTCTAAAAACAGTTAGAGTAAATATTAAACTTGCTCAGTCTTTACAACCAAAAATCTCCACAAGCGTGTTGCAAGCCGACGACTCCTAAGTCATGACTCCACATATTTTGACGTGGAACAGAATTTAGGAAATCAAGACGCGAGCTGACTGAAGAAGGAAGTAGGTGTGAAGAGAAACAAGCATGTTGATGCTGCCTCCAGGGTTCTCTCCACAGTCTTTTATCTTATTTTTAAAAGGCTCTCAAGACCACCATCCCTGGCTCTTATTGTATGTACTCTTCCAAGTTGTGTGTTGTGTTTGCTGGTTGTTGGCATGTTTCTTCTTGTCATTCTTCATTTTTCACTTGTGATCACATGATATTTCTGACTTGCAGGACAAGAATCTGTATGTATGGTTTGCTACGTTGAGGTTATCGGAGCACACTTAAAACATGAACAAAACAGTAAAAAGGAGATATTTCACATTTATGCAAAATTCTCTTGTAAAATAAAGAGATTGCTGTTGGGTCACTGACAAGCAGAAATTAATTGAAATGCAAAATTCAGACACAGGAGAAAGGAACAGATTCTTTCACAACTTTATTGAGCACAGGAGGCTGAACAAAAGAGTAGCTGACTCCAGAATCCAAAGAGGATCTCTTGTTTGACGTAGGACAAGTCTGGTAGGATGCTGAGCAGGGACGGGTGATGCCAGCACAGCTGCGGACAGGTGAAAGAGAGCACAGGTGAGGAAAAGACCACAAAGAATTTTCGGGCTAGTGAGTGCTAAGCAGATACCACTGGAGTTTTCTAACAAACTAGCGCCGAGCACAAGGACGGACCGGCCTTTAACTAGCAGCTGACGAGACGATGAGCCACAGCTGCGCCAATATAGTGGCAGAAAAAGGCCCCATCACCACTCTACTCAGCAGGGAGGAAAAGCAGACACACAGGGGACATGGGAAAGACAAAACCAAGGACAATTATGGGTTTAGAATGTTATTAATGGAGCATTCTCCAAGAGTCAAGGAGATTAACATTTGAGTCATTGAATTGATTTATACTTTAGGTCACACCATTGATCGTTCTATATGTTATATAGAGGTCACTCAAAAATATATTCTTAATTTTAACTGAGTTCATCTTTGTAAGAAAAAAATCCCTAAAAAGTTCTCCATAGTTTAAATGTTTTACTTGGAGTCTTCTCATGAAAAATGAAATGTTGGAAATATTTGAAAAAAAGATTGTAATTCAGTTTTTGAGAAGGAGCCACGTTTGTTGTCTGTGGAGGTTTTTGCACAGCTGTTCCTCTCTCTGGAGTCACTGTGGTTGTCGAGCGCAGAAGAAAACAGCAGAATCCTCTGCTGTCAGGCTGCTGATCTGCAGGTACTGAGTGCTGCTGGACACGTCTTCAGTCATCACGTAACCACTTTCGAAAGAGCTTCCATAGCTAGCAGAGTTTAAACCTGTGTTCATCAACCCGATCCACTCCAGAGCTTTCCCTGGTCTCTGTCGTATCCAGTGGATATAGTAGCTGGTCATGCGAAACCCTGAAATGGTGCAGGACATCTTCACTGTCTCTCCAGGTCTTTTTACTTCAGGCTGAGACTGATCCAGTCTTTCACTCCAAACACCTGAAAGACAATAGAAATACACCCAACAACCAGGTCAAGCCCATTCTGGACCTGTCCACAGAAGTAACAGCAGCCCTGATGTTCTCACCATGAACAGTGACAATGATCAGTAAACCTCTGATCACTGTGTTTCTCCATTATGTGCTGACACTGCAGTTCTGTGCTCTGATCTGAGCAGAACTGTGTAAAACTGCTCCAGGCTCCTGTCACAAGTTCCTGCTGTTTTTATAGGACAGGGAGAGTTTGCATAGACGTCCCTCTCTGGGACATTTTCATAAACACCCCAAGACAATCTGAAGAGAGACACTCAGAATCAGTCATCATGAAATGTATCCATGGTGATCCATTATATGTTTAATGAACTTGAGCCTGTATAATTTGTGTCACATGACTGTATTGATCACATTAGACTGAGTAGAAATGTAGACTTTTAAACATGTCTGCAGGGAGCGTTCTTTATTCTAGAATTGTTTGTTTCACTTGTTTGTTTCATCAATTCATCATTTCTTTATGCTCTAAAATGTTTTCTTTTGTTTTCATGGTTTATAGATGTTTGTGCACCTCATCTGTGTCTGCAGCCTCCTCATTCTCTGCTGTCATAGAGTTACTAAAGTATGTTTGTGTCATTAAAACTTGTTCAAGGCATCATTTTGGTTAATGCCAGTGAGTCTGGAAGCTGGATGAGATCAAGTCAGTCAAAACGTGCTGAAACACAAATCAGCATTATCTCCATCATTCTTCAGTGTTGAGAGTCCTCATTTCTTTCTCTCTCTCCATCTGACTCTCTTGCTCACACACACACACACACAAACACGCACACACACACCACATGCACAATCCTTTCCCTATCTTTGTTTGTATTTAGAGACATAATTTATTTCAAAGCTTCCTACCCAACCATAACTATACGAACTCATCCTGAGCAAATGGGCCCAACTTCACAAACAGGTCCTCCCATTGTCAGTAGATTGAGGATTGTGTTATTCAATATGTATTAAATAGCAGTGATGTGCGGTGAGGTTCATGGCTGGTGAGGCACTGACTCCTCAAGAGTCAGATTTACGATGGTAAGAACTGAAAAAAGCATCTTATTTCACCATTTTTCCAACAGCATACAACGACTGATAATGCGTCATATCCCATCAGCATTCCTGTTTCAATTACACTCACAATCCAACACAAACATATACACAGGAACATATTTGTCCTATAAAGAACTTTCTTTTATAGCTATGGATAGAGCACCCATCTTGCGTTTTAAGAAATTCATATATTCTGTGAACAAATTAAAGTGCAGAGATGTGTGCAGCAGAAATTTAATTTTGACCAACAGTAAAAATTTCTGTTATTTTTCAAACTTTAAATTCTGTCTTCAATAAATTTTAATAAAGTTTGCCTATAAAATGATCACAAAAAAAAAATAATTCTTTAAGGACAGGATTGCCTCTGTTGAAGCAGCACTGCAGCGAGAAAGCACCTGCCAGCTTGCGTCCGCCCCTTGAGTTGAGGCAGAGTACTGCACGCCTCACCTGCTGACTTTTCTCTGCACTCTGCTGTGCGATCAGCAGGAATATTTCTCTCACACATGCATGTAAAGTTCATATTAGCGATATGCTGAGGAACAAAAACTGGCACACGTCATGCAACCCAGTTTGTAGTGGATCATGCAGTCAGACGTGAGGCACAATTCACCTCTGTCTCACCCGGGGTTTCTGCCCTGATTTGATCGGTAAAACTCAAATTCGGCACTTTTAACTCAAGAAAATGGACACAATGTGTAGTCATACTCTAAATTAATTTTTAACACATGTCATTGGAAAATATTAATATTATTTATGTACACTTTCTTTTTTCTTTTTTGGTCAGGGAGGCACTGTCCACATGTTTCTTGTTATCCAGGCTGTCTCTTCTCCACGTTCTCTGCCGGTTTGATGTGAAATCTTTGGTCATCCGTTCAACTCAGTTTTCATTCCCGCAGTCATAGTTTCAGATGTCATTTCTTTGCTCATCAGCGCTGTCTCTCTGCCTGCAGACCTGCCAACACCATCTGCTCCTGCTCGTCTCTCTCAGCCTAAATCCTGACTCACTGTGCTTCTTTTCCTGTTGGATATTTTCACTCTGGTCCCGTTCAGTCAGATCCTGTAATTGTTTTCCAACAAATTCCATAAAAGAACACAACTAAATCCAGATAAATTTTTGGTTCAATCTATTCCTCCGAATTTATTTAATGTTGCAAATAAGGTTGTGAAATCAGTTGAATTTTTGCAGGAGTGTGGTGATTAATAAAGTTGTCATTGTACCATTTTTTATTATAGTTTGTTCGGAAATAAGATAGAGTTCAGGTTAATTGTTTTCGGTCAAAGATTGGACCATTGCAGGTTAAAAATAACTTACAGAAAAATGCTGGATCAACAAGAATTTATCAGCTGTTGTTGAAGTGAACTATTCCATAAGAATAATTGATGTTAAATGAAGGTAGTGGGAAGAGTTCATCTAAAATATGCAGATACTCCAAAAAACCTCGAGGTGAATCAGTCAAAACTATGCTTAATTTACCATCAATACAATGTAATTGAGCTACCAGAATATTATATTATTGAGGGGGAAATGTGATGTATTTGTTACTGATGGGTTTAATAAATGCATAAACATACACATAGTTTGTAAATTATTAAAAAGTAAGGAGGTAAATTAAAAATATAAAAGGCAGAAATTATTAAAATAAAAACAGTATTCAGTGTGCAGTTCTGCACTTCATAGCAGTAAATACGAGAAGTGTGTGTTTTTGTACAGCTGCTGAACTGACTTCAGTCACTGTGACCATCGAGCACAATAATAAACAGCAGAATCTTCAGTCTTCAGGCTGTTCATCTGCAGATTCAGCTGTGCTCTGTTGTCGTCTCTGGAGATGATAAACCGGCCTTTGACTGACTCAGAGTAGTACTTAGGGCTGCTACTGGTGCCGATTAAAGCGATCCACTCCAGTCCTTTTCCAGGAGCCTGTCTGACCCAGACCATGTAGTAGCTGCTGAATGTGAATCCAGCGGCTGAACAGGTCAGTGTGTGAGATTCCCCAGGTCTTTTAACCACTGGTTCAGACTGGGTCAGAGTCTGAGCATCAACACCTGTTTAGAAGATGAAACATCAAGTTAATCAGATGATGACTAAAATCAAAGTCTGTCAACAATCAGAATGAGTGAAGATCTTCACCTGCCCAGCAGATAGTTAGAAGCAGCAGTCCTGTCCTACAGTCCATCATGTTCAACTGTGTGTCCCCTCTTCTCTGTCCTCCTCTCTGCTCTCACATAAGTAGACGTGGAACACATCTGAGTTTTGCATCGACTCCTCCTCACTAAAGAACTGGATTTGATTGTGATGCCTCCTCCTCTTTGGAGGATGTGAGCCAATGATCTCAGACTTTTTAAAACCTTTAAATTAATGGTTCGTTAGTGGTCCAAGGACTAAGGACTAAGTGGTGCTTGTTATCAGTCCTATTCCAGCTGCTAATTCTGTTTTTTTTTGTTGTTGTTTTTTTAATGCAGAAAGGCCTTTAGAACATCTCGAGGGAGAACTCTGAGATGTGGGAATTTAAACGGATTCCAGATTTCAGTCACTGACATTGAAGTATTTTCAGGCACGTAAAACAACTCTTTCTTCAATATTTAATCAATATTAATAAACAAGGACAGAATTTTGTCCATAAGTCTTCATTTGATCATGAATGTTTGGGTAACAATATTAAACACTGATATATGTTTAAAATTGTGACCTAGTGTGTGTTCTTTAAATTTTGGATGTATGTTGAGATTAACTGTTGTGATCATTGATGAAATTACTGAGTAACACATTTATTTTTCTGCTCTGTCCTTGTGAAACTACTTCTCATATCCATGATTTTTTCTTGCAGAATATTGAGGCTAAAATGTTTAGGATTCTGTAAAAGCAGTTTTGAATATATTAAGTAATTTTAATGAATGTATCCGTATCAAAACTCTTCTATATTTTAATAGTGTCTTTTAAATTGTTCTGTTCTAAAAGTATTGATCTAAAGCAACTTTCCTCAACATTTCAAAGTCAACCATGTTGAGGTGATTAATCATTCCTGGTGTGACAGCGCCCCCTCTGGTGATGATGTGTTGATGCTCCGAGGGGTTTTTGTTCAGCTCCACTGATGCTTTGTGTTATTGTGTATCTGGCACAGTAATACACAGCAGTGTCTTCAGGCTGCACATTCACTCCATTTAGAGTCACTGTGTTGCTGGAAGAGTCCAAACTGATGCTGAACTTGTTCTTCAGGGAAGCTTTGTAAACTGGGTTGTATCCAACACGATGGTATCCAATCCACTCCAGTCCTTTCCCTGCAGGCTGTCTGATCCAGCTTGTGTAATAGCTGCTAACAGAATAGGAGACCTGACAGGTGATGGTCAGACGCTGACCTGGCTGCACAGTCACAGAGGCTGGCTGTGTCAACTGTTCACACTTCACACCTGTGGATGAAGAGCAGAAGATTGAATCAGTGGACGTAGAGGGAACAGTCAGGGTGATCACACTGTCAGTGTCTCTGGCTCAGTCAGACTCACAGGATCCAGCTGCCAACAGCAGCAGCAGAGCTACAGAGAACATGGTTGGTATTGAAGCTGATCTGATGGGAGCTTCTCTTCTTCTGCTGCAGCTAACAGCAGGATGTCAAGTCTTTATAGCAGATGGACAGGAAGTTCCCTTTGCATAGCGAAGAACTCTGACAGGATATAAAAGAAGCACCAACTGTTCTGACCACAAAACCCAAACAGAAATCAGCTCAGGGTAGAAACAATGTTATGTTGTTTATTTCACACTAAGTAGAATATATATAGTTAAATCTTTCATTCTTATTGTAAATAATTACTTGCGATTTGAATATGAATCACTGAGATTAAGAGTAATCAACTAGACAGAAATTTCTTTTTGATATCGGTGTGTCAGTGATTACATCATGTTTCATTTTAGTATAAATAAATTTAGATTTCTTAGTAAGAAAAAATCTCCTTTACCAATGTAAACAGAAATTAATTACTGTATTTATAATACCTTCAGTCAATTCACCTCTGAATAAATGTTTTTATCATATTCAATCTAATTAATTGAACATCTGATGTCACTGATTTGACTGTCAATTGTTTTTGTCTTTTTACAGTCAAACAGGATTTGTATCACAGACCAGAATGAGACATCCTCGGACAGACACCTGAGGGACCCCTAAAGTAACAAGTGAGAAGGAAGAAAAAAATCCAAAAGGCTGTTTTGAAATCTGCTGAACTGCATCAGTGATTGCAGGACAATGGAAACAGTATGGGAGTCACCACAGTCCATTTTTAAATCCTTTGGGTAGAGAAGATAGATTACCTGAGGTTAATTGTTGATGACCAAATATTGGAGCATTGAAGGTAAAACAGTTGTAGAGAGTGATGGTGGATCAATGAGAATTAATACATGTTCAGTTGATGATAGTTTATGTTAATTAAATGAAATGACTTTAAAGTAAATTACAAATTAGTCATGTAGGCACTTTACATTAATTTTGGTTAAAAGCAGTAGTAAAATTTAAATAATTTAAATAACATTTAAAAGGCATGCATTATTAAAATAAAGACAGCGTTCACTTCAGCTCTTCACAGCAGTAAATATGAGAAGTGTGTGTTTTTGTACAGCTGCTGAACTGACTTCAGTCACTGTGACTCTCGAGCACAATAATAAACAGCAGAATCTTCAGTCTTCAGGCTGTTCATCTGCAGATTCAGTTGTGCTCTGTTGTTGTCTCTGGAGATGATAACCGGCCTTTGACTGACTCAGAGTAGTACTTGTCGCTGCACTGGGCTGCTGATACGACTGATCCACTCCAGTCCTTTTCCAGGAGCCTGTCTGACCCAGACCATCCAGTAGCTGCTGAACGTGAATCCAGAGGCTGAACAGGTCAGTGTGTGAGATTCTCCAGGTCTTTTAACCACTGGTTCAGACTGGGTCAGAGTCTGAGCATCAACACCTGTTTAGAAGATGAAACATCAAGTTAATCAGCTGATGACAAAAAGTCTGTCAACAATCAGGATGAGTGAAGATCTTCACCTGCCCAGCAGATAGTTAGAAGCAGCAGTCCTGTCCTACAGTCCATCATGTTCAACTGTGTGTCCCCTCTTCTCTGTCCTCCTCTCTGCTCTCACATAAGTAGACGTGGAGCACATCTGAGTTTTGCATCGACTCCTCCTCACTTTCATTTGCACAGCATCAATTTGATTGTTACTTTTTGAGTTACTCTTAAAATAAATATATTTTTTCCCTGTTTTGAACTGATTTTTACAGTTGAACGTGTTGAAATAATAACTTCTTAATGATAACTAATAATTTCTGAACAACTATTCTTTCAAGCCAGATTAACAGTACTCAATTTTCTGCATTGAAATTATTTTAAGGTTGAACAAGACTTATACCAGAATCTAATCTGACTTTTTTTTATGCTTGATAATAAATGTGAAGATATTGCCTTTTTTTTTTTAGTATGATTGTATTACTGCTGCTAATATTCCTGTGCTGGGATGGATTGTTCAAGTGATGATCTTGACTCAAAAACAAGAAATGAAAAACCACATCAACTGTCACACTGAGACATCTGACTTTGTGTGTTCTGCTGCTGCCACCTTTTGGTCTAAATGGACAAATCCTGTGGAATTTCAGAAAAGCCTCTCTGCTCTCTTCAACCAGTGTGTTTGGCACAGTAATACACAGCAGAGTCCTCCAGATTTAGACTGAACAGTCTCAGATAAGCCATACTGTTGATGTTGTCTTTACTGATTTCTATACATCCTTTCACACTGCCAGCATAGTCGTTACTGCTGGTATCAGTGAATCCTTCACCGATCGACTCCAGTCCTTTTCCAGGATCCTGTCTGATCCAGTTCATACTAGACCTACGGTAAATGTGAAGTCAGATCTCCGTCAGGACAGATGCAGAGTCTCCAGTGCTTTTAAATGACCGAACTGGAAGGAATGGACTGGAATGACTGAACTGGAAACATGCACTGGTGTGTTCTTGCTTAGGTTAGACACTGAATGTTCTTATTTAGTCATCATCCAAGCACTGACTGCTCATACTGAGTTTTGAGCGACATGTTTGCGTTGTGTAAAGATAAGTTGTCTGCTTTGCCTCTGAAGCCTCAGGAATAGTTTGCTCTGGAAACACATGATATGTATAGGATGGACCTGGACAGAAGTAAAAACTGAATATTAGCATTCGGCAGAGACCATAAGGCATCATTTCAAGTCCAAACTGCTCCAGTTGGTGAGTGTTCAGGTACCTTGGAGACCGGAGGCGGTGCTACTGCAACTTATGTCCCAAGCAACTGATGATTGGGTTTAATTCACTACTATGTATATTCTGGGCTGCATCTTCTGGTCTCTGAGTCACTTTTTTGGCATGAACACACAGACAGGTACCTTCTGAGCAAAAGGTCTAATTTTGTTCAAAGTTCAAAAACTCCTGTCAACATGAGCCAAAAATGAATACATTTTCTTTTGATGATAGTATCTCATACTTAAATTAAGATGGCATTAAGGGAAAATTGCAAATAATTCATGTTGGCACCATTTTTTATGCTATTTATTGTTCAAAATAATCATGAAATCATTATTTTTTTAAGATAATTTAAAAGTAAAAAGGTAATTTAACAAATTAAAAGGCAGAAAATGACAGATCAGAGTATTCAGTGTGCAGTTCTGCTCTTCACAGCAGCGAATATGAGAAGTGTGTGTTTTTGTACAGCTGCTGAACTGACTTCATTCACTGTGACTCTCGAGCACAATAATAAACAGCAGAATCTTCAGTCTTCAGGCTGTTCATCTGCAGATTCAGCTGTGCTCTGTTGTTGTCTCTGGAGATGAGAAACCGGCCTTTGACTGACTCAGAGTAGTACTGGCTGCTGCCATCATATTTGATATCACTGATCCACTCCAGTCCTTTTCCAGGAGCCTGTCTGACCCAGCTCATCCAGTAGCTGCTGAATGTGAATCCAGAGGCTGAACAGGTCAGTGTGTGAGATTCTCCAGGTCTTTTAACCACTGGTTCAGACTGAGTCAGAGTCTGAGCATCAACACCTGTTTAGAAGATGAAACATCAAGTTAATCAGCTGATGACGAAAATCAAAGTGTGTCAACAATCAGGATGAGTGAAGATCTTCACCTGCCCAGCAGATAGTTAGAAGCAGCAGTCCTGTCCTACAGTCCATCATGTTCAACTGTGTGTCCCCTCTTCTCTGTCCTCCTCTCTGCTCTCACATAAGTAGACGTGGAACACATCTGAGGTTTGCATCGACTCCTCCTCAGTGAAGAACTGGATTTGATTGTGATGCCTCCTCCTCTTTGGATGATGTGAGCCAATGATCAAGACACTTTAAATCTTGTCCAATTAATGATGCACTAGTGGTCCTAGTAATGATTTGTGAGGTACCCCACACTTCACACTCAGCAGTTCTCGTCCAGCTGAAAATCAATTTTAGTGTACAACAAGAATGTCTAAAGGGAGAATCATGAGATCAGGGATTTTCAATGAATTTGTGACATCATTTAATCGATTTTTAAAAATACACCTTTTTTTCCATGAGTCATCAATGATCATGAATGTTTGAGTAACAATTTTAAACACTGATCTCTAAAAAAAAAGGGTTCTGGGTGTGTGCTTTTATTTTGGGTGAAAGTTGAAATTAACTGTTGAGATCATTGAAATTACAGAGAAACAAATACATTGTTGCTGCATTATCCTTATGAAACAATTTTAAATGCATGTGAAATTCACTTGTATCATAATGAGATCAGAAGTTCAGCATTCAACGAAATCAGTCATCATATATGTTTTAGGTCATTTGGTCTTTATTTGTGCAAAAGGAATCCAAAAACATTTTCTCATTTTGTAGTTCATTTTTACTACAAAAAACATTGAAGGTTTCCTACAGGTTTTATATTTACTTTAAATTCTGAGGTAAAAATCTTCTTCTCAAACTTTCTGCCTCAACGTTGTTGTCATGATTCATTCCTGGTGTGACAGCGCCCCCTCTGGTGATGTTGTGTTGATGCTCTGAGGGGTTTTTGTTCAGCTCCACTGATGGTTTGTGTCATTGTGACTCTCTGGCACAGTAATACACAGCAGTGTCTTCAGGCTGCACATTCACTCCATTTAGAGTCACTGTGTTGCTGGAAGAGTCTAAACTGATGCTGAACTTGTTCTTCAGGGAATCTTTGTAGTTGGAGGCTCCAGTATATTTCCGTCCAATCCAGTCCAGTCCTTTCCCTGCAGGCTGTCTGATCCAGTGTGTGTAATAGCTGCTAACAGAATAAGAGACCTGACAGGTGATGGTCAGACTCTGACCTGGCTGCACAGTCACAGAGGCTGGCTGTGTCAACTGTTCACACTTCACACCTGTGAAACAACAAAGAAAATGCTGATTATAAAATCACACTCAAACAGATCAACTGCTGACTTTGACAAATCCACAGAAAGAGACTCACATCCAGCTGCCAACAGCAGCAGCAGAGCTGCAGAGAACATGGTTAATGGTGAAAGTCAGGTGCAGAGAACTCCACTGACAGTCTGATGTGATGGTTTTATAGCTGAGGAACAAAAAAGAACTCTGAATTTGCATAGAATCAAACATGTGAAGCATCACTGTTGATCTGACTGGAGCCAATAGAAAAGTGGAAACCTACAGTCAAATCATGTTTTACATATAAAGGTCTGCTGTTAGTTACCTTATTAAGATTAAGATGTACTTTATTCATCCCCGCAGGGAAATTGAATTGTAACCTATTAAAATATTCATGAAATTCCTATTTAAGGTTTTGTGGAAATTTACTATGAAATCTACTGTGAAACTTCCTGTGTAGCACAAGTTTATCATGTAACTTTGAATCACTAGAACTGACTTATGCATATACTGAAGAATGTGCGTACGTGCAGGCATTTAATCACACTTCTTGGTGCCACTTTGTGACTGGCTCATGAGGTACCAGAACTTACATAGAACATAATCATTTAAGGTAATAAGATGGCGTCGTCAGTTAATCATATGACCATTTGAACACTGTTGCTAACTTTTCTGCTGAATATAAACCAACACCCAAAAAGGTCCATTTTTTTATCTGTTGGCAGACGGAGAATGTTTCTCTCGTATTGTGAAAAGGCCCACAAATGTGTCTAATAAACTTTTTACTGAAGATCACGGATTCTCTGGTCGTTTCACGGTCCGAACCTGCGAAGCAGATTTGCAACAGTTTCTTCCTGTTAAAGGGGAGGTTTTCCTGCCACTGTTGCTAGTTAGGGTCAGGCCCTGGGATTCTGTGAAGTTCCTCAAAACAATTTAGAATGTAACAGACGGTATATGAATAAAGTGTCACAGCCCCTTTTCCCCAGTTCCCTCCTGTCCCAGTACTTTTCCACTGCCCTGCTCACAACACACCCTCTGATCACCACACCTGCTCTCAGTCACTGATCACACACCTGCCCTCACTCATCAATCAGCTCACCTACCAGTATACTGTATATTCTCCAGCCTCACACTCACTCAGTGCCAGATTGTTCTTCTGCTGCTTCATGCGAGACTTTCCAGCATTGTTTCCCTGCCGGATTACCCGTTACCAACCCTGCCTGTCTTCGTTCTGCCTGCCTTGCCTGTTCCCCGGACAACCTACCTGCTTTCTGCCCCTGACTACGACTTCTGCCTCAGCGTCTCTGGTTCCTGTCTCCTCACCTGGTTTAGACTTCTCCGCCCGGCCCCGACTTCGCTGCTGCTCGCCCCACTCCCCGAGCCTGCAACCCATAGACTTTGTGTGGGCCCGGAGCCTGAAGAACGGACTATTTCCTATGTGTCGTTGTCTGCCTGAGTTCCTGTTTGCCCGTGTGTTAATAAAAGGCATTACTACGGTCCAGCTTTCCAGAGTGCTGCATTTGGGTCCAAACTGCACCCGTCACAGTACAATCTGGCCCTACATGGACCCAGCACACTCGTCACCACCTCAGTCTCGTTTGGACCAAGTGGAGGGAAGGCTCCAACAATTCAAGGCCCAGCTAGCCTCCAATGCTGCGGAGGCTCGGCAGACAGCCTCGGTCCTGGAGCGGGCATTAATGTCAGTAGCCACCCAGGTCCAACAGCTGGTGGTCTCAGTGTCACAACCGGCCGCTCCTGTTCCTGCTCCCCCACCAGGCACTGCTCCAGAGCCCCGGTGGGAACCCCAGAGCGTTATTCTGGGGACCCAGAGGGCTGCAATCCGTTCCTCACGAACTGTTCAATCCTGTTTGCTCTGCAGCCCTACACCTTCGCCTCGGAGGCAGCGAAGGTCGCCTTTACCATCAATCACCTGACTGGCAGAGCATGCCTGTGGGGAACGGCAGAGTGGGAGAGGGGCACGCCAGCCTGTTCCTCTTTCCAGGCCTTCTCTGCGGAACTTCGTAAGGTTTTTGGGCCTGTTTCTCTGGGCCCGGATGCCACCGGGGGACTCATGAGCGTGAAGCAGGGAAGTCGGCCCATTGCTGACTACGCTATCGACTTCCATACCCGGGCCCGGTTAGTGACTGGAACCCAGCAGCCCAGTGCGACGCCTTCCTCAATGGGCTAGCGCCATACATAAAGGATGCGTTGGTTCCCTTTGATCTTCCGCCCTCCCTTGATGGACTCATCAAGCTGACTTCTAGGCTGGACGGGCGCATCCAGGCAAGGAGAAGAGAGCTACGCCAGGGAGAGGCGGCGCAACCGGTCGTCTGCCCGCCTGCGAGGATCTCCAGCCGCCTCCAACCTTCTCACAGGGCCCGCATCTGGGGGGGCCGAACCCATGCAGGTGGGACGCACCAGCCTGACTCCTGCGGAGCGAGAGCGATGACAACAGGGGAACCTCTGTCTCTCCTGCGGATAGGCTGGGCACTTTGTCTCTCATTGCCCAGTAAAAGGGGAGGGCTCAGCAGTAGACGGGGGCGTACTGCTGAGCCGGACTCAAGACTCTGCCCCCTGCCCACGGCCATTGTTTCACGTCCGGCTTCTGTTGGCGGGGGGCTCTCACACCCTCGCCACCTTCATAGACTCCGGGGCTGATGTCAGCCTGATCGATGAGGAGCTTGCCGTCCAGCTGGGTATCGACCGGGTTCCGTTACCACATTCAGTTCCCCAGCGCCCTGGATGGCCATCTCCTAGGGACTGTCACTCACCAGACCACGCCCATCCACATGCTTCTGTCGGGCAACCACCACGAGACCATACAATTCCACGTCCTGAAGTCACCTCACCTCCCACTCATCCTTGGTTACCCCTGGCTCCGTCGTCACAATCCCCACATTGACTGGGCGACGGGTTCCATTCTGGGGTGGAGTTCCTCCTGTCACCAGGTCTGCCTTAATCAAGCTGCCGCGCCTCTATCAGTCGAATCCATTCCGGCCCCCGACCTGTCTGCGGTACCCTCCGAGTACCATGACTTCCGGGAGGTGTTCAGCAAGGCTAAGGCTACCTCCCTGCCCCCTCATCGACCCTACGACTGCGCCATAGACCTTCAGCCCGGCACCACGCCTCCCAAGGGTCGCCTCTACTCACTGTCTGCGCCAGAAAGAGAGGCCATGGAGGTCTACATTAATGACGCTCTGGCTACCGGGATTATCCGTCCCTCCTCATCGCCTGCTGGGGCAGGGTTCTTCTTGTGGAGAAAAAGGACAGGTCCCTGAGGCCCTGCATCGACTACAGGGGCCTCAATGAGATCACGGTCAAGAATCGATACCCTCTCCCACTCATCGCTTCAGCCTTTGAGCTGCTTCAGGGGGCCATGGTCTTCACCAAGTTGGATCTCCGCAATGCCTACCACCTAGTCCGGATCCGGGAGGGGGACGAGTGGAAGACCGCCTTCAACACACCCACTGGACACTATGAGTACCTGGTCATGCCTTTCGGCCTTACTAATGCCCCGGCCGTATTCCAGGCACTCATTAATGACATTTTGAGAGACATGCTCAACAAGACTGTGTTTGTCTACCTGGACGACATCCTGATCTTCTCCCGTTCCAAGGAGGAACACGTGCATCATGTCCAGGCCGTCCTCCAACGCCTGCTGGAGAACTCGCTGATTGTCAAGGCCGAGAAGTGTGAATTCCATGCTACCACTCCGTCTCTTTCCTGGGATACATTATCGGTCAAGGCAGTGTGGAGATGGACCCCTCCAAGGTCTCTGCCGTCACCTCCGGGCCCATCCCCGAGTCCCGGAAACAGCTGCAACGGTTCCTGGGTTCCTGCACCCGTCACATAAAGATTGACTGATTGGTTGATTGATGGATTGAAATAAATCTCACTTTAACTTGGATGTTTGTATTTGTTCCTGTCTTAACTTTCAACAGTGAAAAAGGATATTGCATCATAGACCAAGAATGAGTCGTCCCAAGACAGACACCTGAGACCTCGCAAAAGAAACAGGTGGGAAAGACAACAAAAAATCCAAAAGAGAGCTATGAAATGTATTGAACTGCATCAGGGATTCCAGGGAAATAGAAACAGTTTTGCAATCACCTTAGTCCATTTTAAAATAGTTTTGATAGAGGTTAATTGTAGCTGAACAAACATAGGACCATTGCAGGTGAAAAGTGATTGGAGAGAGTGCTGGCGGGTGAAGGGGTAAAAATGTCAATGCTTAAAACCCTGAGTTCGCTAAGTCTCAGCCTTAACCAGCCAACAGTGAAGGCCATGTGTGTGTATTCATAATGTTTAAGCTATTATTCCTCATATATTCATCCCAAATAGTCAACATTAATCATCGTAGCTCTGATCCATTCAAGCATGTACTGGTGTATTGTGTTGTATTGTATTGTTATCTTTGGCTAAAAATAGTTAATGAATTATGTGAATTTATAGGATTTATTAAAAATAAAAAGGTAATATAATAATATGGATTTAAAACGCCTAAAATAATACAATTGTCAGTGTTCAATTCTGCTCTTCACAGCAGTAAATATAAGAAGTGTTTGTTTTTGTACAGCTGCTGAACTGACTTCAGTCACTGTGCGTATCGAGCACAATAATAAACAGCAGAATCTTCAGTCTTCAGGCTGTTCATCTGCAGATTCAGCTGTGCTTTGTTGTTGTCTCTGGAGATGATAAACCGGCCTTTGACTGACTCAGAGTAGTACTGGCTGCTGCCACTGCCGCTGCTGATATAAGCGATCCACTCCAGTCCTTTTCCAGGAGCCTGTCTGACCCAGTGCATCGCATAGCTGCTGAATGTGAATCCAGAGGCTGAACAGGTCAGTGTGTGAGATTCTCCAGGTCTTTTAACCACTGGTTCAGACTGGGTCAGAGTCTGAGCATCCACACCTGTTTAGAGATGAAACATCAAGTTAATCAGATGATGACTAAAATCATGGTCTGTCAACAATCAGAATAAGTGAAGATCTTCACCTGCCCAGCAGATAGTTAGAAGCAGCAGTCCTGTCCTACAGTCCATCATGTTCAACTGTGTGTCCCCTCTTCTCTGTCCTCCTCTCTGCTCTCACATAAGTAGACGTGGAACACATCTGAGTTTTGCATCGACTCCTCCTCAGTAAACAACTGGATTTGATTGTGATGCCTCCTCCTCTTTGGATGATGTGAGCCTATGATCTCAGCCTTTTTAAACCTTTAAATTAATGGTTCGTTAGTGGCCCAAGGACTAAGGACTAAGTGGTGCTTGTTATCAGTCCTATTCCAGCTGCTAATTCTGTTTTTTTGGGGGTTTTTTTAATGCAGAAAGGCCTTTAGAACATCTCGAGGGAGAACTCTGAGATGTGGGAATTTAAACGGATTCCAGATTTCAGTCACTGACATTGAAGTATTTTCAGGCACGTAAAACAACTCTTTCTTCAATATTTAATCATTATTAATAAACAAGGACAGAATTTTGTCCATAAGTCTTCATTTGATCATGAATGTTTGGGTAACAATATTAAACACTGATATATGTTTAAAATTGTGACCTAGTGTGTGTTCTTTAAATTTTGGATGTATGTTGAGATTAACTGTTGTGATCATTGATGAAATTACTGGGTAATACATTTATTGTTGCTGCTCTGTCCTTGTGAAACTACTTCTCATATCCATGATTTTTTTTGCAGAATATTGAGGCTAAAATGTTTAGGATTCTGTAAAAGCAGTTTTGAATATATTAAGTAATTTTAATGAATGTATCCGTATCAAAACTCTTCTATATTTAATAGTTTCTTTTAAATTGTTCTGTTCTAAAAGTATTGATCTAAAGCAACTTTCCTCAACATTTCAAAGTCAACCATGTTGAGGTGATTAATCATTCCTGGTGTAACAGCGCCCCCTCTGGTGATGATGTGTTGATGCTCCGAGGGGTTTTTGTTCAGCTCCACTGATGCTTTGTGTTATTGTGTATCTGGCACAGTAATACACAGCAGTGTCTTCAGGCTGCACATTCACTCCTTTAGAGTCACTGTGTTGCTGGAAGAGTCCGAACTGATGCTGAACTTGTTCTTCAGGGAAGCTTTATAATATTGGGTGGATACAGCCCAACTTCCAATCCACTCCAGTCCTTTCCCTGCAGGCTGTCTGATCCAGTGTGTCCAGTAGCTGCTAACAGAATAAGAGACCTGACAGGTGATGGTCAGACGCTGACCTGGCTGCACAGTCACAGAGGCTGGCTGTGTCTACTGTTCACCCTTCACACCTGTGAAACAACAAAGACAATACTGATTATAAAATCACACTCAAACAGATCAACTGCTGACTTTGACAAATCCACAGAGAGAGACTCACATCCAGCTGCCAACAGCAGCAGCAGAGCTGCAGAGAACATGGTTAATGTTGAAAGTCAGGTGCAGAGAACTCCACTGACAGTCTGATGTGATGGTTTTATAGATGAGGAACAAAGAAGAACTCTGAATTTGCATCGAATCAAACATGTGAAGCATCACTGTTGATCTAACTGGAGCCAATAGGAGAGTGGAAACCTACAGTCAAATCATGTTTTACATGTGAAGTTCAGCACATGCAAAACAGTTTTGGAAGAATACAGATTTATTTCACAAGATCAAACCAATCAATGGATCTGATGAGGAGGACAAGAAAAAAATCCAAAAGAAAGCTCTGAAATCTAATAAACTGCATCAGGGATCAAACCAATCAATCAATCTCGGAGAGGAAAAAAGTCAAACTTTGAGGACAGCAGCCCAAACCAAAACACAAGATAACCCGGTCAAAGACATGAGGGGCCCACTGGACACTTTAACAAAACACTCTCTGGTACAGGATGGATGGAGAAGTGGTTTAATACACAAGGACGGGCAAAGATGATGAGACACAAATGAGGGACATGACAGTAATTAGTATCTTAACAGGACAGAGCAAGACAACAAGCAGAACAAAATAAATAAAATAATAAACAAACACAGGAGAGTCTAAAACATTATGTCTATTTATGTGCACCTAAGAAAGAAACTGCTGGAAATACTTTGAAAAACTTTCCTGGTAAATCTTTATGAAGATTGTAATTCAGTTTTTGAGAAGGAGACATGTTTGTTGTCTGTGGAGGTTTTTGCACAGCTGTTCCTCTCTCTGGAGTCACTGTGTTTCTCCGAGCACAGAAGAAAACAGCAGAATCCTCTGCTGTCAGGCTGCTGATCTGCAGGTACTGAGTGCTGCTGGACACGTCTTCAGTCATCACGTAACCACTTTTGAAAGAGCTTCCATAGATAGCAGAGTTTGAACCTGTATCCATCCTCCCGATCCACTCCAGAGCTTTCCCTGGTCTCTGTCGTATCCAGTGGATATAGTAGCTGGTCATGTCAAACCCTGAAATGGTGCAGGACATCTTCACTGTCTCTCCAGGTCTTTTTACTTCAGGCTGAGACTGATCCAGTCTTTCACTCCAAACACCTGAAAGACAATAGAAATACACCCAACAACCAGGTCAAGCCCATTCTGGACCTGTCCACAGAAGTAACAGCAGCCCTGATGTTCTCACCGTGAACAGTGACAATGATCAGTAAACCTCTGATCACTGTGTTCTCCATTATGTGCTGACACTGCAGTTCTGTGCTCTGATCTGAGCAGAACTGTGTAAAACTGCTCCAGGCTCCTCAAGTTCCTGCTGTTTTTATAGGACAGGGAGAGTTTGCATAGACGTCCCTCTCTGGGACATTTTCATAAACACCCCAAGACAATCTGAAGAGAGACACTCAGAATCATTCATCATGAAATGTATCCATGGTGATCCATTATATGTTTAATGAACTTGAACCCGTATAAATTGTGTCACATGACTGTTTTGATCACATTAGACTGAGCAGAAATGTAGACTTTTAAACATGTCTGCAGGGAGCGTTCTATATTCTAGAATTTAACCTGTCGTACATCTGATCACAGACAATCATCATTATCATCATCATCATCATCATCATCATCATCATCATCATCATCATCATCATCATCCCACTTGTTTGTTTCATCAATTCATTATTTTCTTTATGTTCTAAAATGCTTTTCTTCTGTTTGTTTTCATGGTTTATAGATGTTTGTGCACCTGATCTGTGTCTTCAGCCCTCCTCATTATCTGCTGTCACAGAGTTACTAAAGTATGTTTGTGTCATTAAAACTTGTTCAAGGCATCATTTTGGTTATGCCAGTGAGTCTGGAAGCTGGATGAGATCAAGTCAAAACGTGTGGAAACACAAATCAGCATTATCTCCATCATTCTTCAGTGTTGAGAGTCCTCATTTCTTTCTCTCTCTCCGTCTGACTCTCTTACTCACACACACACACACACACACACACACACACATACACACACACACACACGCACACACACACATGCACAATCCTTTCCCTATCTTTGTTGGTATTTAGAGACATCATTTATTTCAAAGCTCCCTACCCAACCATAACTATACCAACTCATCCTGAGATGTGTGCAGCACAAATTTAATTTTGACCAACAGTAAAACTTTGTTATTTTTTAAACTTTAAAATCTGTTCTTCAATAAGTTTTAATAAAGTTTGCCTATTAAAGTGATGGTCCCATCTGATCCTGTAATTTTTTTTCACCAAATTCAATGAATAAGATACAAGAATATGCAAATCAACTTTAATAATTAGACAGACAGAGAGACAGGTTGATCAATAAGCAACCAATTGTTCATCCAAACACATTGTTATTGAAGGATGAACAAGACTTTTAACAAAATGTAATATGTCTGATTTTTATGCTTGATATTAAAGGTGAAGATATTGTCTTTTTCTTTTTAGCATGATTGTATTACTGCTGCTAATATTCCTGTGATGGAATGGATTTTTTAAGTGTTGATCTTGACTCAAAAATAGGAAATGAAAAACCACATCAACTGTCACACTGAGACATCTGACTTTGTGTGTTCTGCTCCCACCTTTTGGTCTAAATGTAGAAATAACCTGTGGAATTTCAGAAAAGCCTCTCTACTATCTTCACCCAGTGTTTTTTGGGACTGTAATGCACAGCAGAGTCCACCTGATTTAGAGTGGACAGTTTCAGATAAGCCATACTGTTGATGTTGTCTTCAGTGATTTCTATACATCCTTTCACACTGTCCTTTTCCAGGATCCTGTCTGATCCAGTTCATTCTACACCTAAATGTGGAGTCAGATCTCCTTCAGGACAGATGGAGGGTCTCCCATGCTTTTAATGACCGAATTGGAAGGAATGGACTCCATACTGTGACCTGAACCACCTGTAGAGAGGAAATGACATTTAGAAGAAAGTTGTTGGTCTGGGAGAGTCACCGTCTCTCAGCAGTGTCAGACAGCAGCAGAACTCACAGGACAGAGAGTCAGTGAGCAGCATCAGCAGAGAGAGTGTTCAACATACTGATGCTGGAGATGTGACCTGTCATGGAGCAGAGAGAACAAGAGCAGTCAGCAGGACAGACGTCCACCAGACACTGAAGATTTGCATCAGGGTATCAGGAGGACAGGCTCAAACAGGCTCAAACAGGCTCCAGGAAACCATTCAACAGTTAGTACTCCTCTAATGACTGTTTGACCCAAAGACTAACAATTCAGCAAATGGTAAATAATATTTTTGAAGAGTTTGGATGGGGAAAATATCTAAAAACACATTCATTCAAAACAAGAATATTTACTGGTTTGTTTATTCATTCATTATCTAACAAAACTTAAAAGATGAGATCATCCCATTTTTTTGAAGAAACAGGAATGACGCCTCACAGTGTTCATTTTGTTGTGAGCAGTACTGGTAAAACTGCTCCAAGCTTCTTTCAAACGTTCCTGGTGCGTTTCAAGAACAAAAAGTTTGTGCAGACCTCCCTCTCTGTTACATTTGTTGCAAGGCACAAAAAATCTTAAGGAAGAAGGCGTTGAAAGCAATCTTGGTGTGAAGGCGCCTCTTGTGGAGATCTTGTTTTGATGCTCTGAGGGTTTTGATCAGCTCCCCGATAAATATTCAGTTATTCTTGAAAAATTTGTGATGTTATTTTCTCATTTATTTGAAAAGGAAATAATTGTATTTTGAAAGAAGAGGAAATATAGATGTGATCAGACCAGGAAATATGAGGTGTGTGTTTTTGTACAGCTGCTGAACTGACTTCACTCACTGTGACCATCGAGGACAATAATAAACAGCAGAATCTTCAGTCTTCAGGCTGTTCATCTGCAGATTCAGCTGTGCTCTGTTGTTGTCTCTGGAGATGATAAACCGGCCTTTGACTGACTCAGAGTAGTACTTGTAGTTGCTGCCGCTGCTGATAGCATAAATCCACTCCAGTCCTTTTCCAGGAGCCTGTCTGACCCAGGCCATGTAGTAGCTGCTGAATGTGAATCCAGAGGCTGAACAGGTCAGTGTGTGAGATTCTCCAGGTCTTTTAACCACTGGTTCAGACTGGGTCAGAGTCTGAGCATCAACACCTGTTTAAAAGATGAAACATCAAGTTAATCAGCTCATGACAAAAATCAAAGTGTGTCAACAATCAGGATGAGTTAAGATCTTCACCTGCCCAGCAGATAGTTAGAAGCAGCAGTCCTGTCCTACAGTCCATCATGTTCAACTGTGTGTCCCCTCTTCTCTGTCCTCTCTGCTCTCACATAAGTAGACGTGGAGCACATCTGAGTTTTGCATCAACTCCTCCTCAGTTTCATTTGCACAGCATCAATTCGATTCTCACTTTTTTGAGTTTTTCTCAAAATAAATATTTTTTATTTACCAGTTTTAAAACAATTGTGACAGCTTAATTCACATGATTTCAGTCATGAATTTTTAAAATTATTTTCACGTAATATTTAACACAATAAATAAGATGGAATCAATAAGACATATCTTTTTATTGAAGATTCAACAAGACTTTCACCAAAATCTAATCTGTCTGATTTTTGCATGTTTGATGTTAAATGTGAAGATATTGCCTTTTTGGCTGGAGAAATTAAATAAATATCAAGTGAAATAAATTCATTGGCATTATTAATTAATTCTGCCTACATTCCTGTGCTGGATGGATTGTTTAGTCATAATATTGACTCAAAAACAGGAAATAAACCATTATCTGTCACAATGATAAATCTGAAAAATAACCTTTGGAATTTCAAAAAAGCCTCTCAGCTCTCTTCAACCAGGGTATGTGGACACTAATACACAGCAGAGGCCTCCAGATTTAGACTGGACAGTCTCAGAAAAACCATACCATTTCTGTTGATGTAAAAAAAAAAAATTCTGTACAGACATTTGAGTTTCAACGAGACAAAAAATCACTGAAGAGAAGTTTGATGTGAAAAAAAAAAACAACAACTTTCGAGTGGATTATTTATTCATTTGTTGACTAGCAAAACTTGGAAGATGAAATCATCCCATTTTCTTTATGAAGAAATGGGAATGATGCCTCTAAATGTTCAGTTTTGTTATAAACAGTGCTGTGTAAAACAGCTCCAGGCTTCATTCAAACGATTTTATGTTTCAAGAACACAAAGAGTTTGTGCAGTCCTCTCTCTGTTATATCTGTGGAAAGGCTAAGAAAAATCAAATATATGAAGGTGATGATGAGTTGATGAAATTAATCCTGGTGTGACAGCGCCCCCTCTGGTGATGATGTGTTGATGCTCTGAGGGTTTTTTGTTCAGCTCCACTGATGGTTTGTGCTATTGTGTGTCTGGCACAGTAATACACAGCAGTGTCTTCAGGCTGCACATTCACCCATTTAGAGTCACTGTGTTGCTGGAAGAGTCCGAACTGATGCTGAACTTGTTCTTCAGGGAATCTTTGTAGCTTGGGGTGTATCCAACACGATGCCATCCAATCCACTCCAGTCCTTTCCCTGCAGGCTGTCTGATCCAGTTTGTGTCATAGCTGCTAACAGAATAAGAGACCTGACAGGTGATGGTCAGACGCTGACCTGGCTGCACAGTCACAGAGGCTGGCTGTGTCAACTGTTCACCCTTCACACCTGTGGATGAAGAGCAGAAGATTGAATCAGTGGACGTAGAGGGAACAGTCAGGTGATCACACTGTCAGTGTCTCTGCCTCAGTCAGACTCACAGGATCCAGCTGCCAACAGCAGCAGCAGAGCTACAGAGAACATGGTTGGTATTGAAGCTGATGTGATGGGAGCTTCTCTTCTTCTGCTGCAGCTGACAGCAGGATGTCAAGTCTTTATAGCAGATGGACAGGAAGTTCCCTTTGCATAGAGAAGAACTCTGACAGGATATAAAAGAAGCACCAACTGTTCTGACCACAAAACACCAAACAGAAATCAGCTCAGTGTAGAAACAATGTTATGTTGTTTCATTTCACACCAAGTAGAATAATATAGTTTAAATCTTTCATTCTTATCGTAAATAATTACTTTCGATTTGAATATGAATCACTGAGATTAAGATTAATCAACTAAATAGATAGAAAACATTTTTTGATACCGGTGTGTCAGTGATTACATCATGTTTCATTTTAATATAAATAAGTTTAGATTTCTTAGTAAGAAAAAATCTCCTTTACCAATGAAAACAGAAATTAATTATTTATAATACCTTCAATCAATTCACCTCTGAATAAATGTTTCATATTCAATCTAATTAATTGAATCTCTGATGTCACTGATTTGACTGTCAATTTTTTGTCTTTTTACAGTCAAACAGGATTTTGTATCACAGACCAGAATGAGACATCCAAGGAGAAACACCTGAGGGCCCCCTAAAGCAACAAGTGAGAAGGAAGAAAAAAGTCCAAAAGGCTGTTTTGAAATCTGCTGAACTGCATCAGTGATTCCAGGACAATGGAAACAGTATTGGAGTCACCACAGTCCATTTTTAAATCCTTTGGGTAGAGAAGATAGATTACCTGAGGTTAATTGTTGATGACCAAATATTGGACCATTGCAGGTAAAAACAGTTGGAGTGAGTGATGGTGGATCAATGAGAATTAATACATGTTCAGTTGATGATAGCTTATGTTAAATGAAGATGATTTTCAGGTAAAATTACAAATTAGTCAAGTAGGCACTTTGCATTTTTTTGGTCAAAAGCAGTTGTAAAATTATTTAAAATAACATTTTAAAGGTCATTAACAATTTAAAAGGCATCCATAATAAAATAAAGACAGTGTTCAGTGTTCACCTCAGCTCTTCACAGCAGTAAATATGAGAAGTGTGTGTTTTTGTACAGCTGCTGCAACTGACTTCAGTCACTGTGACTCTCGAGCACAATAATAAACAGCAGAATCTTCAGTCTTCAGCTGTTCATCTGCAGATTTAGTTGTGCTCTGTTGTTGTCTCTGGAGATGATAAACCGGCCTTTGACTGACTCAGAGTAGTACTTGTCGCTGCCACTGGGGCTGCTGATACGACTGATCCACTCCAGTCCTTTTCCAGGAGCCTGTCTGACCCAGACCATGTAGTAGCTGCTGAATGTGAATCCAGAGGCTGAACAGGTCAGTGTGTGAGATTCTCCAGTCTGTCTTTAACACTGGTTCAGACTGAGTCAGAGTCTGAGCATCAACACCTGTTTAGAAGATGAAACATCAAGTTAATCAGCTGATGACAAAAATCAAAGTCTGTCAACAATCAGGATGAGTGAAGATCTTCACCTCCCAGCAGATAGTTAGAAGCAGCAGTCCTGTCCTACAGTCCATCATGTTCAACTGTGTGTCCCCTCTTCTCTGTCCTCCTCTCTGCTCTCACATAAGTAGATGTGGAACACATCTGAGTTTTGCATCGACTCCTCCTCAGTAAACAACTGGATTTGATTGTGATGCCTCCTCCTCTTTGGATGAGGTGTGTTTATAATCTGAGACTTTAAATTTCATCTAGCTAATAGTGCACCAGTGGTCCCAGTACTGAGTTATGAGGTACCCCACATTTCACACTAACCAGTTCCAATCAAGCTTCAAATGAAAACTGTTGCAGAGAAAGCCCCTTAGAACATGCCCAGGGAAAACCCTCATTTTATTGTTTTTAAAACGTATTCCAGATTCCAAGCAGTCACTGACATATGAGTATATTCTGCATAAAACCTTTCTTCAAATACTTAATTTACATCATTAAATAAAGATACACTTTTTTCCATGAGTCATCACTTGATCATGAATGTTCAAGTGAGAATATAAAACACTGATCTATGTTTAAAAATCATGTATGAGTCTGTGCACTTTTAGTTGATACATGTTAAATATAGCAATTGAGATCATCAAAGAAATCACTGAGAAACAAATGTATTTATGTTGCTGTGTCCTTATGGAACTATTTCACATTGTAAAATTTACTTGCAAGATAATGAGGAGATTAAAGGTTACTGATTCTGGAAGTAATTAGAAGTTGTCCATTTGTGCAAAAATGTTTTTAGTTTTAATGCTGTAAACTTAGGTTCATATTGCCTTTAATATATTTCAGATTAAATATTTATTTTAAGCATGATTCCTCAGCATTTCTGACTAAACCCTCAACATGTTTGGGTGCCTAATCATTCCTGGTGTGACAGCGCCCCTTCTGGTGATGTTGTGTTGATGCTCTTAGGGGTTTTTGTTCAGCTCCACTGATGCTTTGTGTTATTGTGTATCTGGCACAGTAATACACAGCAGTGTCTTCAGGCTGCACATTCACTCCATTAGAGTCACTGTGTTGCTGGAAGAGTCTAAACTGATGCTGAACTTGTTCTTCAGGGAATCCTTATAATATGTGCTAGATCCAACACCATTTCCAATCCACTCCAGTCCTTTCCCTGCAGGCTGTCTGATCCAGCCTGTCCAGTAGCTGCTAACAGAATAAGAGACCTGACAGGTGATGGTCAGACGCTGACCTGGCTGCACAGTCACAGAGGCTGGCTGTGTCACTGTTCACCCTTCACACCTGTGAAACAACAAAGAAAATGCTCATTATAAAATCACACTGAAACAGATCAACTGCTGACTTTGACAAATGCACAGAGAGAGACTCACATCCAGCTGCCAACAGCAGCAGCAGAGCTGCAGAGAACATGGTTAATGTTGAAAGTCAGGTGCAAGAACTCCACTGACAGTCTGATGTGATGGTTTTATAGCTGAGGAACAAAGAAGAACTCTGAATTTGCATAGAATCAAACATGTGAAGCATCACTGCTGACCAAATAGAGCCAATAGAAAAAGTAGGGAAACCTCCAGTCAAATCATGTTTTACATATAAAGGTCTGCTTTAGTTACCTTATTGTAACCTTTTAAAATATTCATGAAATTCCTGTTTAAGGTTTTGTGGAACTTTACTATGAAATCGACTGTGAAACTTACTGTGTAGCACAAGTTTATCATCTAACTTTGAATCACTAGAACTGACTTATGCATATACTGAAGAATGTTCGTACGTGCAGGCATTTAATCACACTTCTTGGTGCCACTTTGTGACTGGCTCATGAGGTACCGGAACTTACATAGAACATAACCATACAAGGTAATAAGATGGCGTCATCAGTTAATCATATGACCATTTGAGCACTGTTGCTAACTTTTCTGCTGAATATAACCCAACACCCAAAAAGGTCCAGCCCTTTTTTTTATCTGTTGGCAGATGGAGAATGTTTTCTCTCGTATTGTGAAAAGCCCCACAAATGTGTCTAATAAACTTTTTACTGAAGATCACGGATTCTCTGGTCATTTCACGGTCCGAACCTACGAAGCAGATTTGCAACAGTTTCTTCCTGTTAAAGGGGAGGTTTTCCTGCCACTGTTGCTTGTTAGGGTCAGGCCCTGGGATTCTGTAAAGTGCCTCAAAACAATTTAGAATGTAAGAGATGGTATATAAATAAAGATTGACTGATTGGTTGATTGATCGATTGAAATAAATCTCACTTTAACTTGGATGTTTGTATTTGTTCCTGTCTTAACTTTCAACAGTGAAAAGGGATATTGCATCATAGACCAAGAATGAGTCGTCCCAGGACAGACACCTGAGGCCTCCCAAAAGAAACAAGTGAGAAAGACAACAAAAATCCAAAAAAGCTATGAAATGTATTGAACTGCATCAGGGATTCCAGGGAAATAGAAACAGTTTTGCAATCACCTTAGTCCATTTTAAAATAGTTTTGGAGAGAAGATAGAGGTTATTGTTGCTTAACAAAGATAGGACCATTGCAGGTGAAAAGTGATTGGAGAGAGTGCTGGTGGGTGAAGGGGTAAAAATGTCAATGCTTAAAACCCTGAGTTCGCTAAGTCTCAGCCTTAACCAGCCAACAGCGAAGGCCATGTGTGTGTATTCATAATGTTTAAGCTATTATTCCTCATATATTCATCATCCCAATAGTCAACGCTAATCATCGTAGCTCTGATCCATTCAAGCATGTACTGGTGTATTGTGTTGTATTGTATTGTGTTATTGTGTTATTTTTGGCTGAAAATACTTAATGAATTATGTGAATTTATGAGATTTATTAAAAATAAAAGGTAATATGATAATATGAATTTAAAACGCCTAAAATAATACAATAGTCTGTGCGCAGTTCTGCTCTTCACAGCAGTAAATATGAGAAGTGTGTGTTTTTGTACAGCTGCTGAACTGACTTCAGTCACTGTGACTCTCGAGCACAATAAAAACAGCAGAATCTTCAGTCTTCAGGCTGTTCATCTGCAGATTCAGCTGTGCTCTGTTGTTGTCTCTGGAGATGAGAAACCGGCCTTTGACTGACTCAGAGTATACTGGCTGCTGCCACTGCTGCTGATATAAGCGATCCACTCCAGTCCTTTTCCAGGAGCCTGTCTGACCCAGTGCATCTCAAAGCTGCTGAATGTGAATCCAGAGGCTGAACAGGTCAGTGTGTGAGATTCTCCAGGTCTTTTAACCACTGGTTCAGACTGGGTCAGAGTCTGAGCATCAACACCTGTTTAGAAGATGAAACATCAAGTTAATCAGCTGATGACAAAAATCAAAGTGTGTCAACAATCAGGATGAGTGAAGATCTTCACCTGCCCAGCAGATAGTTAGAAGCAGCAGTCCTGTCCTACAGTCCATCATGTTCAACTGGTGTCCCCTCTTCTCTGTCCTCCTCTCTGCTCTCACATAAGTAGACGTGGAACACATCTGAGTTTTGCATCAACCCCTCCTCAGTAAACAACTGGATTTGATTGTGATGCCTCCTCCTCTTTGGATGAGGTGTGTTTATAATCTGAGGCTTTCAATTTCATCTAACTAATAGATCACCAGTGGTCCCAGTACTGAGTTCTGAGGTACCCCACATTTCACACTAACCAGTTTCAATCAAGCTTCAAATGAAAACTGTTGCAGAGAAAGCCCCTTAGAACATGCCCAGGGAAAACCCTCAATTTAGTGTTTTTAAAACGTATTCCAGATTCCATGCAGTCACTGACATGAGTATATTTTGCATAAAACCTTTCTTCAAATACTTAATTACATCATGAAATAAAGATACACTTTTTTCCATGAGTCATCACTTGATCATGAATGTTCAAGTGAGAATATAAAACACTGATCTATGTTTAGAAATCATGTACGAGTCTGTGCACTTTTAGTTGATACATGTTAAAATAAGCAGTTGAGATCATCAAAGAAATCACTGAGAAACAAATGTATTATTGCTGCTGTGTCTGAATGGAACTATTTCACATTGTGAAATTTACTTACAATGTGAGGAGATGAGGAGATTAAAAAGTCACCATTAATAATATAAATGGTCATTTAGTGAGTGTAAATTACATCCAAAATGTTTTTATCCCTTTACAATTTTTTCTTTAAAAAAAAAAAAAAAATGCAAAACTTCTACAGATTTTATATCACATTTAATACTTCTGTTCTCAAAGTACTGATCTAAAGCATTTTTCCTCAACATTTCTGACTGAACCTCAACATGTCTGGGTGATAAATCATTCCTGGTGTGACAGCGCCCTCTCTGGTGATGTTGTGTTGATGCTCTGAAGGGTTTTTGTTCAGCTCCACTGGTGGTTTTTGTTATTGTGTATCTGGCACAGTAATACACAGCAGTGTCTTCAGGCTGCACATTCACTCCATTTAGAGTCACTGTGTTGCTGGAAGAGTCCAAACTGATGCTGAATTTGTTCTTCAGGGAAGCTTTGTAATATGGAGTGTATCCAACACGATGGTATCCAATCAACTCCAGTCCTTTCCTGCAGGCTGTCTGATCCAGCCTGTCCAGTAGCTGCTAACAGAATAAGAGACCTGACAGGTGATGGTCAGACGCTGACCTGGCTGCACAGTCACAGAGGCTGGCTGTGTCAACTGTTCACCCTTCACACCTGTGAAACAACAAAGAAAATACTGATTATAAAATCACACTCAAACCGATCAACTGCTGACTTTGACAATCAACAGAGAGACTCACATCCAGCTGCCAACAGCAGCAGCAGAGCTGCAGAGAACATGGTTAATGTTGAAAGTCAGGTGCAGAGAACTCCACTGACAGTCTGGTGTGATGGTTTTATAGCTGAGGAACAAAGAAGAACTCTGAATTTGCATAGAATCAAACATGTGGAGCATCACTGTTGATCTCACTGGAGCCAATAGGAGAGTGGAAACCTACAGTCAAATTATGTTCTACATGTGAAGTTCAGCACATGCAAAACAGTTTTGGAAGAATACAGATTAATTTCACAAGATCAAACCAATCAGTGATCTTGATGAGGAGGACAAGAAAAATCCAAAAGAAAGATCTGAAATCTAATGAACTGCATCAGGGATCAAACCAATCAATCGATCTCGAGAGGAACAAAGTCAAAATTTTGAGGACAGCAGTTCAAACCAAAACACAAGATAACCCTGTCCAAGACATGAGGGGCCCACTGGACATTTAACAAAACACTCTCTGGTTGAGGACAGATGGAGAAGTGGTTTTAATACACAAGGACGGGGCAAGATGATGAGACACAAATGAGAGACATGACAGTTATTAGTATCTTAACAGGACAGAGCAAGACAACAAGCAGAAAAAATAAAATAAAATAATAAACAAACAGGAGAGTCTAAAACATTATGTCTATTTATGTGCACCTAAGAAAGAAACTGCTGGAAATATTTTGAAAAACTTTCCTGGTAAATCTTTATGAAGATTGTAATTCAGTTTTTGAGAAGGAGACATGTTTGTTGTCTGTGGAGGTTTTTGCACAGCTGTTCCTCTCTCTGGAGTCACTGTGGTTGTCGAGCACAGAAGAAACAGCAGAATCCTCTGCTGTCAGGCTGCTGATCTGCAGGTACTGAGTGCTGCTGGACACGTCTTCAGTCATCACGTAACCACTTTCGAAAGAGCTTCCATAGCTAGCAGAGTTTGAACCTGTATCCATCCTCCTGATCCACTCCAGAGCTTTCCCTGGTCTCTGTCGTATCCAGTGGATATAGTAGCTGGTCATGTCAACCCTGAAATGGTGCAGGACATCTTCACTGTCTCTCCAGGTCTTTTTACTTCAGGCTGAGACTGATCCAGTCTTTCACTCCAAACACCTGAAAGACAATAGAAATACACCCAACAACCAAGTCAAGCCCATTCTGGACCTGTCCACAGAAGTAACAGCAGCCCTGATGTTCTCAGCAATCAGCACGACAGACGTCCACCAGACACTGAAGATTTGCATCAGGGTATCAGGAGGACAGGCTCAAACAGGCTCAGGAACCCATCCAACAGTTAGTACTCCTCTAATGACTGTTTGACCCAAGACTAACAATATAGCAAATGGTAAATAATATTTTTAAGAGGAAGAAGGCGTTGAAAGCAATCTTGGTGTGATGGCGCCTCTTGTGGAGATCTTGTTTTGATGCTCTGAGGGTTTTGATCAGCTCCCCGATAAGTATTCAGTTATTTTTGAAAAATTTGTGATGTTTTTTTCTATTTTTTATTTGAAAAGGAAATAATTGTATTTTGAAAGAAGATGAAATAGATGTGATCAGAACAGGAAATATGAGGTGTGTGTTTTTGTACAGCTGCTGAACTGACTTCAGTCACTGTGACTCTCGAGCACAATAATAAACAGCAGAATCTTCAGTCTTCAGGCTGTTCATCTGCAGATTCAGCTGTGCTCTGTTGTTGTCTCTGGAGATGATAAACCGGCCTTTGACTGACTCAGAGTAGTACTTGTAGCTGCTACCGGTGCTGATATAAGCGATCCACTCCAGTCCTTTTCCAGGAGCCTGTCTGACCCAGGCCTGGTAGCTGCTGAATGTGAATCCAGAGGCTGAACAGGTCAGTGTGTGAGATTCTCCAGGTCTTTTAACCACTGTTCAGACTGGGTCAGAGTCTGAGCATCAACACCTGTTTAGAAGATGAAACATCAAGTTAATCAGATGATGACGAAATCAAAGTGTGTCAACAATCAGGATGAGTGAAGATCTTCACCTGCCCAGCAGATAGTTAGAAGCAGCAGTCCTGTCCTACAGTCCATCATATTCAACTGTGTGTCCCCTCTTCTCTGTCCTCCTCTCTGCTCTCACATAAGTAGACGTGGAACACATCTGAGTTTTGCATCGACTCCTCCTCAGTAAAGAACTGGATTGATTGTGATGCCTCCTCCTCTTTGGATGATGTGAGCCAATGATCAATGACACTTTTAATTTTGTCCAATTAATGATACACCAGTGGTCCTAGTTCTGATTTGTGAGGTACCCCACACTTCACACTCAGCTGTTCTCATCCAACTGCAAATTAATTTAGGATACCAAGGAATGTCTAAAGGCAGAATCATGAGATTGAAGATTGTAAGTGAATTTGTGATATCAGACAGTCACTCATATTTTCTTTAGAATAAAACAAACTGGGTCTTCAAACATTTAATCATTATCAAAAAGAAAAATACAGTTTTCTCCATGAGTCATCAATTGATCATTTATGTTTGAGTTACAGGATTAAAGACTGATCTTTGTTTAAAAAATCAACAACTAGGTGTGTGATTTTATTTTGAGTGAATGTTGAAATTAACTGTTGCGATCATTGAAATTCCAGAGAAAAAAATATATTGTTGCTGCATTATCCTTATAAAACAATATTAAATACATGTGAACTTATTGCATAATGAGATCAGAAGTTTAAAATTCTATGAAAGCAGTTATCATATATATTTTCGGTCATTGGTCATTATATATTTGTGTAAAAGCAATTCAAAAACGTTTTCTAATTTTGTATTTCCTTTTTTATGACCATTATTCCTCAAATGTTTCCTACAGTTTTTACATTTAATTTAAACTCTGAAGTCTTTTTCTCCTTTATTTTTCCTCAATTTTCTGCCTCAACGTTGTTGTCATGATTCATTCCTGGTGTGACAGCGCCCTTCTGGTGATGTTGTGTTGATGCTTTGAAGGGTTTTTGTTCAGCTCCACTGATGCTTTGTGTTATTGTGTATCTGGCACAGTAATACACAGCAGTGTCTTCAGGCTGCACATTCACTCCATTTAGAGTCACTGTGTTGCTGGAAGAGTCCAAACTGATGCTGAACTTGTTCTTCAGGAAGCTTTGTAATATGGAGTCCAGCCAACACCATTGTAGCCAATCCACTCCAGTCCTTTCCCTGCAGGCTGTCTGATTAAATGTTTCATAGCTGCTGAGAGAATAAGAGACCTGACAGGTGATGGTCAGACGCTGACTGGCTGCACAGTCACAGAGGCTGGCTGTGTCTACTGTTCACCCTTCACACCTGTGAAACAACAAAGAAAATGCTGATTATATATCACACTCAAACAGATCAACTGCTGACAGAGAGAGACTCACATCCAGCTGCCAACAGCAGCAGCAGAGCTGCAGAGAACATGGTTAATGTTGAAAGTCAGGTGCAGAGAACTCCACTGACAGTCTGATGTGATGGTTTATAGCTGAGGAACAAAGAAGAACTCTGAATTTGCATCGAATCAACATGTGGAACATCACTGTTGATCTCACTGGAGCCAATAGGAGAGTGGAAACCTACAGTCAAATCGTGTTTTACTTGTGAAGTTCAGCACATGCAAAACAGTTTTGGAAGAATACAGATTAATTTCACAAGATCAAACCAATCAATGGATCTTGATGAGGAGGAAAAGAAAATCCAAAAGAAAGCTCTGAAATCTAATGAACTGCATCAGGGATCAGCATCAGAGTGGGAACCTACAGTCAAATCGTGTTTTACATGTGAAGGTTTGATGTTACTTTATTCATTGTAACCTTTAAAGATATTATTGAAATGAAACAAGTGTCACTGGAACTCTCATGTGAATGTTCATCTTCTGTAACATTCAAAACTATCTTTAAATTTCATCTAAAACACTTCAAATGGGAGTGTGAAAGAGAAGGTGAGTGATGTCAGATGAAACTTTGGCACTCAGATCCTTCGATATTTCTTCATGGAATCTTGAAATAAATTCAACAGACTAACAATGAGTGGTCCCAGGTTCGACACCTTACGACCCCCAAAAGTATCCAGAGAGGAGGATGACAAACACATACTCTTCAGGAGTTTCCTGGCATCTCTCTGTCCCCTTCCTTTCTCTGATTTTGTTACGCTGTGTGGACACGAATCGAGACCCCAAATGCAGACACACACGATAGGGTGAGGTTGAAATCAAGTTTACTGAGGTCCAAGTTCAGAACAGAGCCAGGGTGCAGGTGAAAGACAAACACAATCAGACTGGAGCAGGCTGGGCAGTGCGAGCAGGCATCCAAGTGGCGATCCGCAGGAAAGACGAACGATTAGTTCCAGACTGGAAACAGTTTGAGGAAACAAACTTACAAACAGTTATAGGAGCCAGGCTGTACCACGGGGGTAATCAACAAATCAGCGATGAGTGCAGAGTTGAGGAGAACGGCAGGTGTGGATAATGACTGGAGATTGGTCTCAGGTGTGCCTAGCTCGCCCAACGGGGGGAGAGTCAGGAAACCGCTGGTCCAGCCTGGAAACAGAAAGACACAGAAGGGGAGGGGGAGAGAGAAAAGACTCCGGACTCCTAATGGTTTTGTCTGTATCTCCATGTGTTTCTTGTCATCCAGGCTGTCTCTTCTCCACGTTCTCTGCCGGTTTGATGTGAATCTTTGGTCGGTTCATCGGTTCAACTCAGTTTTCATTCCCGTATCGTAGTTTTAGATGTCATTTCTTTGCTCATCAGCGCTGTCTCTCTGCCTGCAGACCTGCCAACACCATCTGCTCCTGCTCGTCTCTCAGCCTAAATCCTGACTCACTGTGCTTCTTTTCCTGTTGGATATATTCACTGTGGTCCCTTTCAGTCTGATCCTGTAATTGTTTTCCACCAAATTCCATAAAAGAACACAACTCAATCCAGACAAATTTTGGTTCAATCTGTTCCTCCGAATTAATTCATAATGCAAATAAGGTTTTGAAATCAGTTGAATTTTTGCAGGAAATCCTCAGGAGTGTGGTCATTAATAAAGTTGTCATTGTACCATATTTTTAAATAGTTTGTTGGGAAATAAGATAGAGTTCAGGTTAATTGTTTTTGCTCAAAGATTGGACCATTGCAGGTTAAAAATAACTTGACAGAAAGTTGCTGGATCAACAAGAATTTATCAACTGTTGTTGAAGTGAACTATTCCATAAGAATAATTTATGTTCAATGAAGGTAGACCCCCAATGTGGGAAGATTTCATTTAAAATATTTAGATACTCCAAAAAACCTCGAGGTCAATCAGTCAAAACTATGCATAATTTACCATCAATACAATGTAATTGAGCAACCAGAATATTGAATTATTTGAGGGGAAATGTGATGTATTCATTACTGATGGGTTTAATAAATGCAGAAACATATACATAGTTTGGAAATTATTGAAAAGTAGGAGGTAAATTAAAGATATAAAAGGCATAAATGAATAAAGACAGTGTTCAGTGTTCACTTCTGCACTTCACAGCAGTAAATATGAGGTGTGTGTGTTTTTGTACAGCTGCTGAACTGACTTCAGTCACTGTGCGTATCGAGCACAATAATAAACAGCAGAATCTTCAGTCTTCAGGCTGTTCATCTGCAGATTCAGCTGTGTGCTCTGTTGTTGTCTCTGGAGATGATAAACCGGCCTTTGACTGACTCAGAGTAGTACTTGTAGCTGCCATCATAGTAAATAAGACTGATCCACTCCAGTCCTTTTCCAGGAGCCTGTCTGACCCAGGCCATCCCATAGCTGCTGAATGTGAATCCAGAGGCTGAACAGGTCAGTGTGTGAGATTCTCCAGGTCTTTTAACCACTGGTTCAGACTGGGTCAGAGTCTGAGCATCAACACCTGTTTAGAAGATGAAACATCAAGTTAATCAGCTGATGACAAAAATCAAAATTTGTCAACAATAAGGATGAGTGAAGATCTTCACCTGCCCAGCAGATAGTTAGAAGCAGCAGTCCTGTCCTACAGTCCATCATGTTCAACTGTGTGTCCCCTCTTCTCTATCCTCCTCTCTGCTCTCACATAAGTAGACGTGGAACACATCTGAGTTTTGCATCGACTCCTCCTCAGTAAACAACTGGATTTGATCGTGATGCCTCCTCCTCTTTGGATGATGTGAGCCAATGATCAAGGCACTTTTAATTTTGTCCAATTAATGATGTACCAGTGGTCCTAGTAATGATTTGTGAGGTACCCCACACTTCACACTCTGCAGTTCTCATCCAGCTAAAAAGAAATTTTAATATACAAAAAGAATGTCTAAAGGGAGAATCACAAGATCGGATTATTTTCCGTCAAGTAAAAAAAAAAAGTGTCTTCAAATATTTAATCATTTAAAAATAGGTTAAAAATTGGTTCTGGGTGTGTACTTTTATTTTGGGTGAAAGTTGAAATTAACTGTTGAGATCATTGAAATTACAGAGAAACAAATATATTGTTGCTGCATTATCCTTATGAAACAATTTTAAAGGCATGTAAAATTCACTTGTATCATAATGAGATCAGAAGTTCAGCATTCAACAAAATCATTCATATATATATTTTAGGTCATTTGGTATTTATATATTCGTGCAAAAGGAATCCAAAAATGTTTTCTTATTTTGTAGTTCTTTTTTACTACAAAAAACATTGAAAGTTTCCTACAAGTTTTTTATTTAATTTAAATTCTGAGGTAAAAATCTTGTGCTCCAGCATTCTTCTCAAAATTTCTGCCACAAAGTTGTTATGATTCATTCCTGGTGTGACAGCGCCCCCTCTGGTGATGTTGTGTTGATGCTTTGAGGGGTTTTTGTTCAGCTCCACTGATGGTTTGTGTTATTGTGTCTCTGGCACAGTAATACACAGCAGTGTCTTCAGGCTGCACATTCACTCCATTTAGAGTCACTGTGTTGCTGGAAGAGTCTAAACTGATGCTGAACTTGTTCTTCAGGGAATCTTTGTAGTCGGAGTCTCCAGTATATTTCCATCCAATCCACTCCAGTCCTTTCCCTGCAGGCTGTCTGATCCAGTGTGTAGCATAGCTGCTGAGAGAATAAGAGACCTGACAGGTGATGGTCAGACGCTGACCTGGCTGCACAGTCACAGAGGCTGGCTGTGTCAACTGTTCACCCTTCACACCTGTGGATGAAGAGCAGAAGATTGAATCAGTGGACGTAGAGGGAACAGTCAGGGTGATCACACTGTCAGTGTCTCTGCCTCAGTCAGACTCACAGGATCCAGCTGCCAACAGCAGCAGCAGAGCTACAGAGAACATGGTTGGTATTGAAGCTGATCTGATGGGAGCTTCTCTTCTTCTGCTGCAGCTGACAGCAGGATGTCAAGTCTTTATAGCAGATGGACAGGAAGTTCCTTTGCATAGAGAAGAACTCTGATGGGATATCAAAGAAGCACCAACTATTATGTCCACAAAACACCAAACAGAAATCAGCTCAGGGTAGCAACAATGTTATGTTGTTTTATTTAACACTAAGTAGAAATATATAGGTAAATCTTTCATTCTTATTGTAAATAATTACTTGTGATTTGAATATGAATCACTGAGATTAAGAGTAATCAACTAAATGTTTGATAGAATTTTTTTGACATGTTTAAGTTTCTTCGGAAAAAAATCATATAAATTCTCCTTTACCGATAGGTATAGAAATTAGGTCAATTTAAACTGAAAAAAATGCCGAGTGGTGAAGGTGAGTAGTTGGAAAATAGAAATGATAAACTTTAGTGTTTAAAATTGATTCTGTGATTGAATATTCTGTACATTAGATATATCAAATACTGACAATGTGTCATTGCACATTCATAGTACCTTCAGTCAATTCACCTCTGAATAAATGTTTTTATCATATTCATTCTAATTAATTGACATCTGATGTCACTTGTTCTTGTCTTTTTACAGTCAAACAGGATATTTTATCACAGACCAGAATGAGACATCCTAGGACAGACACCTGAGGGCCCCCTAAAGTAACAAGTGAGAAGGAAGAAAAAATCCAAAAGGCTGTTTTTAAATCTGCTGAACTGCATCAGTGATTCCAGGAAAATGGAAACAGTATTGGAGACACCACAGTCCATTTTTAAATCTTTTGGGTAGAGAAGATAGATTACCTGAGGTTAATTGGTTGTGAAAAAATATTGGACCATTGCAGGTAAAAACAGTTGGAGAGAGTGATGGTGGATGAATGACAAATAATAAATGTTCCATTCAAAGAAGATGACTTTCAGGGAAAATTACAAATTAGTCATGAAGGCAGTTTGCATTTTTTTTGGTCAAAAGCAGTTGTAAAATAATTTAAAATAACATTTTAAAGTAAGGTCATTAACAATTTAAAAGGCATGAGCATCAACACCTGTTTAGAAGATGAAACATCAAGTTAATCAGCTGATGACAACATTCAAAGTCTGTCAACAAATCAGGATGAGTGAAGATCTTCACCTGCCCAGCAGATAGTTAGAAGCAGCAGTCCTGTCCTACAGTCCATTATGTTCAACTGTGTGTCCCCTCTGTGTGTCTCATCTGAGTTTTGCATCAACTCCTCCTCAGTTTAATTTGCACAGCATCAATTGATTATCACCCTTTTGAGTTTCTCTCAAAATAAATATATTTTTATTTACCTGTTTTGAACTGATTTTGACAGTTTAACTTGTTGAAATAATACTTCTAAATGATAACTACGAACTGGATTTGATGTGATGCCTCCTCCTCTTTGGATGATGTGAGTTTATGATTTGAGACATTTTTAATTTAATCCAACTAATAGTGCACCAGTGCTCCCAGTACTGATCTCTGAAATACCCCACATTTCACACTAAGCAGTTCTAATCAAGCTGCATATGAAAAATCATGTGCTAGTCTGTGCACTTTTAGTTTGGGTGACGCATGTTGAAATAAACTTTTGAGCGTTATGATCCTGTGTGTGGGCTGTGTGTTTCAAGCACTTCTCTGGGTTTTGGCTTTGGTACTTTGTTCACTGTGGTCTCCTTGTATAGCACGCTCACTCTTCTTCACTGTTGTAAATATTTGTGTAAATAAACTGTAGTTCACCGAAGTGGCCTTCTTGTCTGTCTTCTTGGGTCCCACCTTGAGTTTTGTCGGAGCTGAAACATTAAGGTCATTAAAGAAAAAACTGAGAAACAAATGTATTTATGTTGCTGTGTCCTTGTGGAACTATTTCACATATGTGTGAAATTTACTTGCAACGTAATGAAGAGATCAAAGGTTTATGATAATGTCATTAATAATTTAAGTTGGTCGTTTATGAGTGCAAATGACATCCACAAATGTTTTTTATGCTTGTACTATTCTTTTTCTTTAAAAAAATGAAATGCGCAAAAGTTCTTCTTTACCACATTTAAATTTTTCTGTTCTCAATGTATTGAGTTCAAGCATCTTTCAACACTTTGAACTCAATATCAACATGTTTGGGTGATGATTCATTCCTGGTGTGACAGCGCCCCCTCTGGTGATGTTATGTTGATGCTCTGAGGGGTTTTTGTTCAGCTCCACTGATGCTTTGTGTTATTGTGTCTCTGGCACAGTAATACACAGCAGTGTCTTCAGGCTGCACATTCACTCCATTTAGAGTCACTGTTTTGCTGGAAGAGTCCGAACTGATGCTGAACTTGTTCTTCAGGGAAGCTTTGTAAACTGGGTTGTATCCAACACGATGTGCACCAATCCACTCCAGTCCTTTCCCTGCAGACTGTCTGATCCAGTGTGTGCAGTAGCTGCTAACAGAATAAGAGACCTGACAGGTGATGGTCAGACTCTGACCTGGCTGCACAGTCACAGAGGCTGGCTGTGTCAACTGTTCACACTTCACACCTGTGAAACAACAAAGAAAATGCTGATTATAAATAAAATATCACTGAAACAGATCAACTGCTGACTTTGACAAATCCACAGAGAGACTCACATCCAGCTGCCAACAGCAGCAGCAGAGCTGCAGAGAACATGGTTAATGTTGAAAGTCAGGTGCAGAGAACTCCACTGACAGTCTGATGTGATGGTTTTATAGCTGAGGAACAAAGAAGAACTCTGAATTTGCATAGAATCAAACATGTGAAGCATCACTGTTGATCTGACTGGAGCCAGAAGGAGAGTGGAAACCTACAGTCAAATCATGTTTTACATATGAAGTTCAGCACATGCAAAACCGTTTTGGAAGAATACAGATTAATTTCACAAGATCAAACCAATCAATGGATCTTGATGAGGAGGACAAGAAAAAATCCAAAAGAAAGTTCTGAAATCTAATAAACTGCATCAGGGATCAAACCAATCAGTTGATCTAAGGAGAGGAACAAAGTCAAACTTTTGAGGACAGCAGTCCAAACCAAAACACAAGATAACCCGGTCAAAGACATGAGGGGCCCACTGGACACTTTAACAAAACACTCTCTGGTTGAGGACAGATGGAGAAGTGGTTTAAATACACAAGGACGGGGCAAAGATGATGAGACACAAATGATGATTAAATAAAATAATAAACAAACACAGGAGAGTCTTAAACATTATGTCTATTTATGTGCACCTAAGAAAGAAACTGCTGGAAATATTTGGAAAAACTTTCCTGGTAAATCTTTATGAAGATTGTAATTCAGTTTTTGAGAAGGAGGCACGTTTGTTGTCTGTGGAGGTTTTTGCACAGCTGTTCCTCTCTCTGGAGTCACTGTGTTTCTCGAGCACAGAAGAAAACAGCAGAATCCTCTGCTGTCAGGCTGCTGATCTGCAGGTACTGAGTGCTGCTGACACGTCTTCAGTCATCACGTAACCACTTTTGAAAGAGCTTCCATAGCTAGCAGAGTTTGAACCTGCGTCCATCCACCCGATCCACTCCAGAGCTTTCCCTGGTCTCTGTCGTATCCAGTGGATATAGTAGCTGGTCATGTCAAACCCTGAAATGGTGCAGGACATCTTCACTGTCTCTCCAGGTCTTTTTACTTCAGGCTGAGACTGATCCAGTCTTTCACTCCAAACACCTGAAAGACAATAGAAATACACCCAACAACCAGGTCAAGCCCATTCTGGACCTGTCCACAGAAGTAACAGCAGCCCTGATGTTCTCACCGTGAACAGTGACAATGATCAGTAAACCTCTGATAACTGTGTTCTCCATTATGTGCTGACACTGCAGTTCTGTGCTCTGATCTGAGCAGAACTGTGTAAAACTGCTCCAGGCTCCTGTCACAAGTTCCTGCTGTTTTTATAGGACAGGGAGAGTTTGCATAGACGTCCCTCTCTGGGACATTTTCATAAACACCCCAAGACAATCTGAAGAGAGACACTCAGAATCAGTCATCATGAAATGTATACATGGTGATCCATTATATGTTTAATGAACTTGAACCTGTATAAATTGTGTCACATGACTGTATTGATCACATTAGACTGAGCAGAAATGTAGACTTTTAAACATGTCTGCAGGGAGCGTTCTATATTCTAGAATTTAACCTGTAGTAAATCTGATCACAGACAATCATCATCATCATCATCATCATCATCATCCCACTTGTTTGTTTCATCAAATCATCATTTTCTTTATGTTCTAAAATGTTTTTCTGCTGTTTGTTTTCATGGTTTAGAGATGTTTGTGCACCTCATGTGTGTGTTCAGCCTCCTCATTCTCTGCTGTCACAGAGTTACTAAAGTATGTTTGTGTCATTAAAACTTGTTCAAGGCATCATTTTGGTTAACGCCAGTGAGTCTGGAAGCTGGATTAAATCAAGTCAAAACGTGTGGAAACACAAATCAGCATTATCTCCATCATTCTTCAGTGTTGAGAGTCCTCATTTCTATCTCTCTCTTAAAAGCATCTCCTACGCAGTAACTTAGGTTATTTGTTTACTTCTCAAAACGGCTAAAAATTCCGCGACAGGATGCATAGTGTAGTTGTGATCCATCATGTTGAATAAATGATAAACTTTAGTGTTAAAAAATTATTCGATGAGTGAATATTCTCTTCAACTTACTTAAAGATACATCTCCTGGATGCACTGGGACACAACATCAGTGATGTATCCTGGGTTCATAGGGTGTTTCGGGTCTGGCAACATCATACACCCTCGCCCAGGCGACCCAGCCGGGGTGATCAAGACCCGACTTGTGTCCCAGTAGCAACCCAACTTCTATGGGCTCGTAGAAGGTCCTCCAGCCCCTGCCCTTGCACTCCTCCACCAGCTCCTGATACTTGGCATGTTTCCTTTCATTGGCTTCCTCAATCCGCTCTTCCCAGGGCACTGTAAGCTCCAGCATGATCAGGTGTTTCGAAGCCTCTGAGATGATGATCATGTCTGGCCGTAGAGATGTTGTTACGATGTGCTGGGAGAATATCAGTTGTTTTCCAAGGTCAACGTGCAGTTGCCAATCAGGAGCTGTGTGGAGGAGTCCCGTTGTTATCTGTGGACCTGCATGAGGTCTCTCTCCAGCTTTTATGAAGAAGATTGCCTTCTTCAGAGCATGATGGTGTTTGGAGGTGCTAATGGCCAAGGCTATGCTCTCAGCCACTGCTTTGAGTACCTGGTCATGGCGCCAGCGATAGCGACCATCAGACAGGGACTTTGGGCAGCTGCTGAGGAGATGTTCCAGGGAGCCTCTTCCGGAGCAAAGGGAACAGGTGGGTGTCTCACTCTTTCCCCACGCATGGAGGTTTGCGGGGCTAGGGAGGGCATCGTAGACTGCCGCCACAAGGAACCGGACGCGGTGGAAGTCTGCCTGCATGATGTTTGACTAGGTAACTTTGCGCTGTAACGCACTCTCCCACCTTGTCCATGCCCCCTGCTGCCGGAGTCCCACTGCCCTACCCCACCCAACAGATATATCAGATACTGACAATGTCTCATTGCACATTAATAGTACCTTCAGTCATTTCACTTCTGAATAGATGTTTTCATCATATTCGATCTGATTAATTGAACATCTGATGTCACTGATTTTACTGTCATTCGTTCCTGTCTTCTAACAGTAAAACAGGATATTTCATCACAGACCAGAATGAGACATCCTAGGAGAAACACCTGAGGGCCCCCTAAAGTAACAAGTGAGGGGGAAGAAAAAAAATTGTAAAGGGACCTCTTAAATCTGCTGAACTGCAGCAGGGAGTTCAGGAAAATGAAGACAATATTGGAGTCACCATAGTCCATTTTCTAATACTTTGGGTCGAGAAGATAGATTACCTGAGGTTAATTGTTTGTGAAAAATATTGGAGCATTGCAGGTAAAAACAGTTGGAGAGAGTGATGGTGGATGAATGAGAAATAATAAATGTTCTGTTGATGATAGTTTATGTGAATTAAATGAAGATGAATTTCAGGGAAAATTACAAATTAGTCATGAAGTTACTTTTCATTTTTTTGGTCAAAAGCAGTTGTAAAATAATTTAAAATAACATTTTAAAGTGAGGTCATTAACAATTTAAAAGGCATTCATAATAAAATAAAGACAGTATTCAGTGTGCAGTTCTGCTCTTCACAGCAGTAAATATGAGAAGTGTGTGTTTTTGTGCAGCTGCTGAACTGACTTCAGTCACTGTGCGTCTCGAGCACAATATTAAACAGCAGAATCCAGAGGCTGAACAGGTCAGTGTGTGAGATTCTCCAGGTCTTTTAACCACTGGTTCAGACTGGGTCAGAGTCTGAGCATCAACACCTGTTTAGAAGATGAAACATCAAGTTAATCAGCTGATGACAAAAATTAAAGTGTGTCCACAATCAGGATGAGTGAAGATCTTCACCTGCCCAGCAGACAGTTAGAAGCAGCAGTCCTGTCCTACAGTCCATCATGTTCAACTGTGTGTCCCCACTTCTCTGTCCTCCTCTCTGCTCTCACATAAGTAGACGTGGAACACATCTGAGTTTTGCATCGACTCCTCCTCAGTTTCATTTGCGCAGCATCAGTTTGAGTCTCACTTTTTTGAGTTTTCTCAAAACAAATGTATTTTTATTTGCTAGTTTTGAACTGATTTTGACCGTCTCCCTTGTTGGAAAAATAACTTTCGTCCCAAAGTAACAGTACTCTATTTTCTGCATTGAAATTATTTTAATTATGAAATTTTTTGTATTATTTTAGAGTAAATATGAATAGAAATGAAATGATAACCACATTAAATTTCACACTGAGACATCTGACTTTGTGTGTTCTGCTGTTACCTTTTGGTCTAAATGGACAAATATCCTGTGGATCCTGTCTGATCCAGTTCATACTAGACCTACGGTAAATGTGAACTCAGATCTCCTTCAGGACAGATGGAGAGTCTCCAGTGATTTTAATGACCAAACTCGAAGCATGCACTGGTGTGTTCTTGCTTAGGTTAGACACTGAATGTTCTTATTTAGTCATCATTCAAGCACTGACTGCTCACACTGAGTTTTGAGCGACATTTGCGTTGTGTAAAGATAAGTTGTCTGCTTTGCCTCTGAAGCCTCAGGAATAGTTTGCTCTGGAAACACAGGACATGTATAGGATGGACCTGGACAGAAGTAAAAACTGAATTTTAGCATTTGGCAGAGATCATAAGGCATAATTTCAAGTCCAAACTGCTCCAGTTGGTGAGTGTTCAGGTACCTTGGAGACCGGAGGCGGGGCTACTGCAACTTATGTCCCAAGCAACTAATGATTGGGTTTAATTCACTACTACGTATATTCTGGGCTGCATCTTCTGGTCTCTGTGTCACTTTTTTGGCATGAACACACATACAGGTACCTTCTGAGCAAAAGGTCTAATTTTGTTCAAAGTTCAAAAACTCCTGTCAACATGAGCCAAAAATGAATACATTTTCATTTGATGATAGTTTCTCATACTTAAATGAAGATGACATTAAGGGAAAATTGCAAATATTCATGTTGGCACCATTTGTTATGCTATTTATTGTTCAAAATAATCATGAAATCATTATTTTTTTTAAGATAATTTAAAAGTAAAAAGGTAATTTAACAAATTAAAAGGCAGAAAATGACAGATCAGAGTATTCAGTGTGCAGTTCTGCTCTTCACAGCAGTAAATATGAGAAGTGTGTGTTTTTGTGCAGCTGCTGAACTGACTTCAGTCACTGTGCGTCTCGAGCACAATATTAAACAGCAGAATCTTCAGTCTTCAGGCTGTTCATCTGCAGATTCAGCTGTGCTCTGTTGTCGTCTCTGGAGATGAGAAACCGGCCTTTGACTGACTCAGAGTAGTATGAGCTGCTGTCAGTGCTGATAGCACTGATCCACTCCAGTCCTTTTCCAGGAGCCTGTCTGACCCAGTACATCCAGTAGCTGCTGAATGTGAATCCAGAGGCTGAACAGGTCAGTGTGTGAGATTCTCCAGGTTTTTAACCACTGGTAATGACTGTTTGACCCAAAGACTAACAATTCAGCAAATGGTAAATAATATTTTTAAGAGTTTGGATGGGGGAAAAAATCTAAAAACACATTCATTAAAAACAAGAATATTTACTGGTTTGTTTATTCATTCATTATTTAACAAAACTTAAAAGATGAGATCATCCCATTTTATTTTGAAGAAACAGGAATGACGCCTCACAGTGTTCATTTTTGTTGTGAGCAGTACTGTGTAAAACTGCTCCAAGCTTCTTTCAAACGTTCCTGGTGCGTTTCAAGAACAAAAAGAGTTTGTGCAGACCTCCCTCTCTGTTACATTTGTTGCAAGGCAAAAAGAAATCTTAAGGAAGAAGGCGTTGAAAGCAATCTTGGTGTGATGGCGCCTCTTGTGGAGATCTTGTTTTGATGCTCTGAGGGTTTTGATCAGCTCCCCGATAAGTATTCAGTTATTTTTGAAAAATTTGTGATGTTATTTTCTCATTTATTTGAAAAGGAAATAACTGTATTTTGAAAGAAGATGAAATATAGATGTGATCAGACGAGGAAATATGAGGTGTGTGTTTTTGTACAGCTGCTGAACTGACTTCAGTCACTGTGACCATCGAGCACAATAATAAACAGCAGAATCTTCAGTCTTCAGGCTGTTCATCTGCAGATTCAGCTGTGCTCTGTTGTTGTCTCTGGAGATGATAAACCGGCCTTTGACTGACTCAGAGTAGTATGTGCTGCTGCCGCTGCTGATAGCACTGATCCACTCCAGTCCTTTTCCAGGAGCCTGTCTGACCCAGGCCATCCCATAGCTGCTGAATGTGAATCCAGAGGCTGAACAGGTCAGTGTGTGAGATTCTCCAGGTCTTTTAACCACTGGTTCAGACTGGGTCAGAGTCTGAGCATCAACACCTGTTTAGAAGATGAAACATCAAGTTAATCAGCTAATGACAAAAATAAAAGTTTGTCCCCAATCAGGATGAGTGAAGATCTTCACCTGCCCAGCAGATAGTTAGAAGCAGCAGTCCTGTCCTACAGTCCATCATGTTCAACTGTGTGTCCCCTCTTCTCTGTCCTCCTCTCTGCTCTCACATAAGTAGACGTGGAACACATCTGAGTTTTGCATCGACTCCTCCTCAGTAAACAACTGGATTTGATTGTGATGCCTCCTCCTCTTTAGATGATGTGAGCCGATGATCAATGACACTTTTAACTTTGTCCAATTAATGATACACCAGTGATCCCAGTACTGATTTGTGAGGTACCCCACACTTCACACTTAGCAGAGAGTCATCAATTGATCATGAATGTTTGAGTTACAGGATTAAAGACTGATCTGTTGTAACCCTGGTTTACAAAGCCTCATACAATAAAAGCATGTTAAAAAAAAAAACAGCTAATAAGAAATACATTGTGATAGACAAATGGATTAAGATGGTTAAAAATCATTAAAATTGTATGTTTCATGATACGGTGTCTAGGTAAGAGTTAAAGGTTTGTAAATTCATTGTGATTCCATTTTGTTTGAAGCGACTTGAAATTTGTGTTTAGACTCTTATTTTGAAGGGCTGTGCTGACGTGGACCAGGTGACTAGCCACAGCCAATCGGGTTGTTTTGACCCTTCCACTGCACCTGAATTGGAGACGAGCAACGATCTTCACGGAGCCGCTGATTGGGATAGAAAAAAAGAGAAAAGAGTGAAAAAAAGGAGTTGAACTGGAGTTGTTTCCGTGCTTCGAGGAGTTTTTTTTAAAGAGTGGACCAGAAACCATCGGAGAGTTGGAATCCACGTGCGTAATACAAGATGGCGAGCCACCCATGGAGACCGCGATGACCCAGAACCCGTGCATCACGCAGAAGCAAAGCCCCCTGCTTCATCAGAACTGGTAGGATTTGCCCACATCTCTCTGCAAAAGTGCAGAAGACTTCCATAGACTCTAAATTAAAGGTTCAGGACAATAAAAGGATCTTTTTCCCGTTTAATTACATTTTTTAAGAAAAAGCATTTATTTTTGGAAACAAATTGTTCAGTCTTTTGCTGAATTATTTTGAGTTTAAATTTTACTATGGTGTTTTTGGTTATTCATCCTTGTGAGTACTTTAAGGGTATTGTTCCAAGTGTAACTGGTTTGTTGGTATAAATAACAAAATGTGAGAAATGGTTGTAACTTAAAAAAGGAAAAGAAAAGAAGAACCCAAAAAGGATTGAAAATTACAAACTTGAACAAAAAGGGAAGAATATTTCTTTTTTTTTTTAAAGTGATATCAAAAGCCTGTCAATTGTATGTCAACTGTATATTTGATGTTTTTTCTGTCTGTTTCATTCAAATAATATGCCGGCAATTTAAACTTATTCTCTGGTCTGTGGTTATTGTTATTACATTTAAATCATTCACTGCTCCAGTAGTCGAACCTATCTGGTCCATGGTAACTGTAGCTGACTAAAAAGTGCTACACTTTGTTTAAAAAATCATCAATGAGCTGTGTGCTTTTATTTTGAGTGAATGTTGAAATTAACTCTTGAGATAATTGAAATTACAGAGTAATAAATGTATTGTTGTTGCATTATCCTTATGAAAAAAATTGTCATATATGTAAACTTTACTTGTTGCATAATGAGATCAGAAGTTTAGAATTCTATGAAAGCAGTTATATATATTTTCAGTCATTGGTCTTTATATATTTGTGTAAAAGCAATTCAAAAACGTTTTCTGATTTTGTATTTCTTTTGTTTATTACCATTATCCATTAATTGTTTCCTACAGTTTTTATATTTAATTTAAATTCTCAAGTCTTTTTCTCCAGTATTTTTCTTCAAAATTTCTGCCTCAATGTTGTTGTCATGATTCATTCCTGGTGTGACAGCGCCCCTTCTGGTGATGTTGTGTTGATGCTCTGAGGGGTTTTTGTTCAGCTCCACTAATGGTTTGTGTTATTGTGACTCTGGCACAGTAATACACAGCAGTGTCTTCAGGCTGCACATTCACTCCATTTAGAGTCACTGTGTTGCTGGAAGAGTCAAAACTGATACTGAACTTGTTCTTCAGGGAAGCTTTGTAATATGGGGTGCATCCAGCACAATGTCGTCCAATCCACTCCAGTCCTTTCCCTGCAGGCTGTCTGATCCAGTTTGTCCAGTAGCTGCTAACAGAATAAGAGACCTGACAGGTGATGGTCAGACGCTGACCTGGCTGCACAGTCACAGAGGCTGGCTGTGTCAACTGTTCACCCTTCACACCTGTGGATGAAGAGCAGAAGATTGAATCAGTGGACGTAGAGGGAACAGTCAGGGTGATCACACTGTCAGTGTCTCTGCCTCAGTCAGACTCACAGGATCCAGCTGCCAACAGCAGCAGCAGAGCTACAGAGAACATGGTTGGTATTGAAGCTGATCTGATGGGAGCTTCTCTTCTGCTGCAGCTGACAGCAGGATATCAAGTCTTTATAGCAGATGGACAGGAAGTTCCCTTTGCATAGAGAAGAACTCTGACAGGATATAAAAGAAGCACCAACTGTTCTGACCACAAAACACCAAACAGAAATCAGCTCAGGGTAGCAACAATGTTATGTTGTTTTATTTAACACTAAGTAGAAATATATAGGTAAATCTTTCATTCTTATTGTAAATAATTGCTTGGGATTTGAATATGAATCACTGAGATTAAGAGTGATGAACTAAATGTTTGATAGAATTTTTTTTGACATGTTAAAGTTTCTTCGTTAAAAAAATCATATCAATTCTTCTTTACCAATAGGTATAGAAATTAGGTCAATTTAAACTGAAAAAAATGCCGAGTGGTGAAGGTGAGTAGTTGGAAAATAGAAATGATAAATTTTAGTGGTAAAAATTGATTCTATTAGTGAATATTCTGTACATCAGATATATCAGATACTGACAATGTGTCATTGCACATTCATAGTACCTTCAGTCAATTCACCTCTGAATAAATGTTTTTATCATATTCAATCTAATTAATTGAAAGTCTGATGTCACTTGTTCTTGTCTTTTAAAACAGGATATTTTATCACAGACCAGAATGAGACATCCTAGGAGAAACACCTGAGGGCCCCCTAAAGTAACAAGTGAGAAAGAAAAAAAATCCAAAAGGCTGTTCTGAAATCTGCTGAACTGCATCAGTGATTCCAGGACAATGGAAACAGTATTGGAGTCACCACAGTCCATTTTTAAATACTTTGGGTAGAGAATCAGACTTTATTGTGATGCCTCCTCCTCTTTGGATGATGTGAGCCAATGATCAATGACACTTTTATATTCTTCCAATTAATGATGTACCAGTGGTCCTAGTAATGATTTGTGAGGTACCTCACACTTCACACTCAGCAGTTCTCATCCGGTTAAAAATCAATTTTACTATACAAAAAATGTCTAAACGGAGAATCATGAGATCAGGGATTTTCAATGAATTCATGACATAATTTAATCGATTTTTTCCATGAGTCATCAATTGATCATGAATGTTTGAGTAACAATATTAAACACTGATCTCTTTTTTAAAAAAAAGGGTTCTGTGTGTGTGCTTTTATTTTTGGTGAAAGCTTAAATTAACTGTTGAGA
>NW_026621903.1:30000-47500 GCF_003711565.1 Takifugu flavidus | reverse complement strand
CCTCTGTCTTGTTCACCTCTGTTTTGTTCACCTCTGTCTTTGTCACCTCTGTCTTTGTCACCTCTGTCTTTGTCACCTCTGTCTTTGTCACCTCTGTCTTTGTCACCTCTGTCTTGTTCACCTCTGTCTTGTTCACCTCTGTCTTGTTCACCTCTGTCTTGTTGAGGTGGGGAGAGGATGATGAAGGTTGAATAGGATTTCACTCAGGCAGCAGTTTGGTTTCCGTTTTTTTTTTAATTATAATTTTCCCATCAGGTGACTTCTTAGTCTACAGACAGCCCGAGATCACAACAGGCAGCCCAGTGGCCACAAGCTAAAAAACCTTGAAATAGAAAAAAGAAATGTAAACATATGGAATAGTTCGACAATAAAGAAATGAACATGTTTAAGAAATGTACACAGACATATTACACATTAAACCCAATAGCCATAAATATAAATGGCTACACCATAATTTCATTAAGACGATCAGGTTTAACAGCAGAAAATGTAAATGTGTAACTGTTCCAGTCGCTATAGACCCCAACAACGTATCCGTTGGGGCCTCTCACTGGACGCCAACATCCTCATTGTGAGCAGCGCTACTTTGTGAAAGTGAACGTTCTAATTCAACAATCAGTGGGCTTAAAACACGGTAAAGCGGTGCTACCAACTGTCCCTCCAGATCTTGCGAGCAAACTCCTCGAGTATGGTCTCGTTGCTTTCTGGCTTGGGAGTGAGGATAACTGGAAATACCTTGGAGGTGTGGGAAGCACGCCCCTGCGTGGTGACGTCACAAACCGTTACCCTGTCCTACGTGCAATTACACTTACCCGCCACCAGGGACCACTAGAGTGCCGAGCAAGTAACAAGGGGTTAGGCTTTACACCTCCCACTCGCTCACACAAACGACTGTTGTGGTGATCGCCATGTACGAAAGACAAACGACATATTTCCTGTTATGGAGATCTTACCCTTACCCTTGCTCCTCGACAGGCAGTAGAACTACCAAAGGCCTCACATCTCTATGGAGAACTGTGGAACGCGACTTGTCATTTTTAGCTGTCTTACAGTTAACAGAATCATTTACATTTTAAACATTGGAATGCGATGACTTTGGACCACTTTTACATCAACATCTCTGACAATGGCTCTTGCATCAGGACTGGCCTTGACCACTCTGCCCAGTTTGTACTGTCCCCACAGAGAATTCTGCTCACACACCCAAACAACGTCCCCTCCTGAGACATTTCGATGCAGGGTGTGCCACTTGTTTTGATTGAATAGGTCTGGGCCGACCAGTTGACTCCAGCTTTTCCAGAAGTTGTTTACCTCACATTGGATCACCTGGAGTCGAAGGTGATAAAGTCTCCGCTGTTAGAAGCAGGAGAGAACTTGGTGAGACATACCGGATGCACTCCTCCTTGCTCTGCACTCTGGCCTCAATCGGTCTTTCATTAGCCAAGTTTGCGGCTGTGAAAAGGACCGTCTGGAACTCACTGTAGCTCAACATGGCGTTCTTGGAGGGCTTGGAGAGCTCTTTTAGCAACACGGACAGCAGCCTCCGCAGCGCCCGTACGGTGTGGCGAGGAGCTGGATGGACCTGCCACCTCCACTCAGTGCCTCTAACCACTGCACACTCCACCAAAGCCGCTTTATTCTGGGATTCCAGAAACTGGTATAGGTCTTGGAATACCGGCTTTGCTGTCTTGTTCACCTGTCTTGTTCACCTCTGTCTTGTTCACCTCTGTCCTGCAGCTAATCAGGAAGGAAACCTCCCCACTTCTGTTTTTCATCAGAAGGTCCTGAAAGTGTTTCAGCGGTTTTCTTCTGTTTCTGCAGGTTTGGACTGAAGCCTGTTGGATGCTCGTCACTTGCTGCAAGGTCATTAACAAGCCACGCCCACCCGCCACTTACAGAGTTACACCTGCAAAGCAGGTTAGCCACATCTACGTTTTCATGGCTGCGGCACTCTAGGGCTGCCATGGCAGCTGCTGCCGCCGATGCCTCACGCCGTTTTACCGCACTGACACAGGAGGAAGAGGGACGACGGCCTGCCACCAAATTGTTTGAGAGCTCCGCCCCACTGTCACGGGCAGAGCGAGAGAGTGAGCAGGAGAGGGGGAGAGGGAGAGAGAGGGAGGGGGGAGCCGAAGTAGAAGCAGTTGGGAGATCAAGTGAGATCGAGTGTTTGGTGTGTGGAGTACTGTTCACCTCGCAGGAGAAGCTCCGCCTCCACGCCACAAGTCACACAGGGGAGAAACCCTTCCAGTGCGCACAGCCACACTGCCCCAAGGCCTTCAGCTCCAAATACAAACTGTTCAGGTGATGGCACATCTCCGAAAGATCTCACAGATGCGGCACCTTTCTCCTCTTTCCGGTCCTGAAACACGCGCTTTGTTTTCTGTTGCAGGCATATGGCCACACACTCTCCACAGAAAACCCACCAGTGCTCTTTCTGTGAGAAAATGTTTCACCGAAAAGACCACCTCAAGAACCACCTCCAGACCCATGACCCCAACAAAGAGGCCTTCAAGTGTGAGGAGTGCGGGAAGCACTACAATACCAAACTGGGATACAAGCGCCACGTGGCCATGCACTCCGCCACAGCTGGAGATCTCACCTGTAAAGTCTGCATGCAGACCTACGAGAGCACACCGGTGCTCCTGGAGCACCTGAAGAGCCACTCGGGGAAATCTTCAGGTGGCACCAAGGAGAAGAAACACCCCTGTGACCACTGTGACCGGCGTTTCTACACACGGAAAGATGTGAGACGTCACATGGTGGTCCACACGGGCCGGAAGGATTTCTTGTGCCAGTACTGCGCCCAACGCTTCGGCAGGAAGGATCACCTGACTCGTCATGTGAAGAAAAGTCACTCGCAGGAGTTGCTGAAGATCAAGACGGAGCCTCCAGACATGTTGGGACTTTTAACTTCGGGGTCACCGCCGTGTTCTGTGAAGGAGGAGCTCAGCCCCATGATGTGTGGCATGGGTCCCAACAAGGACCCCATGATGGGTAAATCTTTTCCTGGTGGTGCCCCCTTTCCAATGGGCATGTACAACCCCCACCATCTCCAGGCCATGTCTAATTCTGGGGTGGGTCACCCTCACCCGTCCCTCATGCCCACTTCCTTGTCAGCAGCCATTGGCATGGGCTGTTCGATGGAAAGCCCTGCCTCTCTGCACCCACACTCCCATCACCACCACCATCATCACCACCATCACCACCACCATTCCCCACCACTGGGCCCCCACCACCAACCACCGGCACCCCAGCAGCAGCACCAGCCCCAGCCTGTCCCCAAATACCAGCTGGGCTCTACCTCATACCTGCTGGACAAGCCTTTGAAAGTGGAGATGGAGAGCTTCCTCATGGATCTGCAGAGCAGCTCGCCTGGCCCAGTTTCCTCTGCAGAGCCCCACACTGCTGCCTCACCCCCCAAGGATGGCCTGGAGCCCACCTCGGGCCTTGTTGATGAGCTCTGCGGAGATCCGCTCCTGTCCAAGAGCCCTGCGGTAATCGCCGAGTCTCTGTGTGCTGCTAATATGGATTTTTCCCATCTGCTGGGCTTCCTGCCCCTCAACCTGCCCCCCTACAGTGCCCCCATGAGTACAGGAGGCCTGGTGATGGGCTACACCTCATCTGCAACCTCTTCGTCATCTTCCATCTCTTCTTCCTCATCTCTGCATGCTGCTGAGCCTCACGCTGCGGCGGTCGCCGCGGCAGCAGCTGCCGTCACGATGGCACCTCTTACCTCTTTGCAACCACAACCTCAGGAGCAGCAGAGCTCCGGTGGGGGTCTGGGCCTCGGACCCCTGCACCCGCTTCCATCAGTGTTCAGCTCCAGCCTCAGCACCACCACTCTGCCTCGCTTTCATCAGGCCTTCCAGTAAGAGAACCGGCCTATGGCCAGCTCTGCCCGGCTGAGACCACCTCGGTACCGGCTCGGATCAGCTCTGCATGGGTATCACGGACTGTGTTGGTTTTTAAAAAAGAATTCCTCAAATTGAAGCTCCGTCAAGGAGCAAAAAATGATTTGGGCTTTGTATTAATATCCTATAGTTATAACAATATATTAACCCGTATATTTTAACTTTATACCCCTTCCATTCCCCACTTAGTTGCATTGAGACGGACCCTCCAGGACTTCAGGCCCGCGGCTGTTGTGGTCCCAGTTGTTCAGCAGGAAACATGATGTTTGTGAGGTTTTGGTCTAAAGTGCGAAGCATCGAAGTGTTGGAAGCTGCCTCTGATGGTCTTCTGAGGTCACTTTTGTCGGTACAGGGTCAGGGTCTCGGCAGAACCAGGGGCCCTTGGTGATGCACAAGTTGATGCTGGAACAGTTGGTTTGTCAGGATTGTAGAAGATCTGGTGGCAGAAGTCCTGGAGGGGCTGGTGGAGGACAGGGTGAGGAGGATCAGGCGTGGTACTGCGAACGTTAGAGAATAATAATATCTTTGATTCAATGGAAGATCCGTTCTTAGTGAAAGTGATCCAAGGTGGTGTGACCCACTGAAATATAGCTTGACGTGGATTTTGGTTTTACTTTTCTTTCCTAAACGTGAGAACGCGGCTTCAACATTAACCGACTGTTATGAACAGGAGAGATGGATGAAGGAACCTCCAGAGAACGATTACAGGTCAGATGTTTGCAGGTTAGAGCCCCTAGAGCAGCTGAGAAAAGTGCTCCTCAGAACCAGGACCAGGCAGAAGCCCCGTTGCTCTCTTGAAACTGGAACAGGTGCCCCCCAGTTTGGTCCCAAAGGAACATCTTCATGGATTGAAGACAAATTCTTTATTTCTGAAACTTTTCTGTTCCTAAGGAGAAGCACTTTTTTCTGATCAGAAAGCACTTGACCTTTAGGAATCTCCTTGTCTCCTTCCCTTAGACTCTTTCCTCTAAAGCCCCCAGAAAAGCGAGAGCTGCTCTCACAACCAGAAACCTTCAGAATCTTTGAGAAAGATCCTTCGTTAGAACCCTGACAGATGTGAAAGGCAACAAAACTTAAGGCGCCAGAGGGGCAAATGTATTACGAATGTTATTGCAGTGTACGAAATATCTCAACAGATTATTATTATGGCTTTTATCTCAGTAAGGTGTATTTTAGGTATTAACTAAGTGATGATGTTTTTGATGTCTGCAGGTTTACATTTGTGTATCTTGCATTTTTGATCAAATGGATGAAGTATTAGCTTTTCCTTTAGCTTTCTGTCATATCCGATCTTTACCTTTACTTTGTACTTGACTTAGTTTAGTGGAATCACAACTGTGGATGTTGATATCTAGAAGACTGATGGTGCCTCCAGAACCTGCTAGAGTTCGAACTACGTAGAGTCGTAGGGGATCTAGGTAGAGTCCAGGCCTGCAGGCAGCAATCTGTAGGAACTCGTGAGGGTTTGAGTCCTTCTGAACTCTCAGCACCACCTACAACCACCTGAGCCCAAAGCGAAGCGAAGCCTCAAAGCGAAGCCTCAAAGCGAAGCGGGCGCTCTAGACCCACGCCGCCCGCGGCTCCAAACGCTGCTTTAGCAAAAGTCGGGACTCGCTGGGACGCGCCGAGTGGTGGAGCTCCAGAAGACGACAGAGACTGACGCCTCCTCTGGATTTAAAGTCTGCGTCCGCCGCACTGTTGCCGTAGTAACCAGCTCAGCCTCCTGCTGCTTGGGGGGGGGGGGGGGTGTTGTCGGATAAGTTGAATATTGATGTAAAAATACCGCTGATTTCTCTGTCGCTGCTATTAAGTACGAACGACGCATTTCTGGTCTTCAGAGCTTCACGCCGTCGTCGTCACGGCGACGTCCCGACACTTTTGGTAAAGTGTGTTTCAGCGCTCAGAGGTGCCGCAGCAGAAGCAGCCGCCCCGACGGGCTGCACGAAAAGGAACAAAACACAAAAAAGGAAAAATCTCGCACATAAAAAACAAATAAAAAGATCAAAACTCACGTTGCTGCTTTAGGGTTAGGGTCAGGGGTCAGGGTTAGGGGTCAGGGTTAGGGGTTAGCGTTAGGGTTAGGGGTCAGGGTTAGGGGTTAGGGTTAGCATTAGGGTTAGGGTCAGGGTTAGGGTTAGGGTTAGGGTAGGGTTAGGGGTCAGGGTTAGCGTTAGGGTAGGGTTAGGGGTCAGGGTTAGGGGTTAGCGTTAGGGTTAGGGTAGGGTTAGGGGTCAGGGTTAGGGGTTAGGATTAGGGTTAGGGTAGGGTTAGGGTAGGGTTAGGGGTCAGGGTTAGGGTTAGGGTTAGGTTAGGGGTTAGGGGTCAGGGTTAGGGTTAGGGCTGCTGGTGGACGACTGTGAAGATGGAAAAGAGCTGAAATATGCACAAACCGAACCAGCATAGTGTTCATCATCCTGGGCCCCCCCCCTCTACCTCCCCCCTCACCCACCTCCTCCTCCCCTCCCCCCCCCCCCTCCTCCTCCCCCCCCCCTCCTCCTCCTCCATCTCCCCCCTCCTACCACCTCCTCCCCTCTATCTCCCCCCTCCCCTCCCCTCCCCCCCCCCCCTCCCCTCCACCCCCCCCCCCCCCTCTATCTCCCCCCTCCCCTCCCCTCCCCCCACCTCCTCCTCCCCCCCCCCTCCTCCTCCCCTCCACCCCCCTCCCCTCTACCTCCCCCCTCCCCCCCCCCTCCTCCTCCCCTCTATCTCCCCTCTACCTCCCCCCTCCCCCCCCCCCCCCCCCTCTATCTCCCCCCTCCTCCCCCCCCCCCCCCCTCCCCTCCCCCCCCCCCCCCCTCCTCCTCCCCCCCTCCACCCCCCCCCCCCCCTCTATCTCCCCCCTCCCCTCCCCTCCCCCCCCCCTCCTCCTCCCCCCCTCCACCCCCCCCCCCCCCCCCATCACCTCCTCTCAGCTGCTTTGTAGTCACATGAAAGGGTGAAATATGGCGATATCCTCGCAGGTCACATGACTGAGTGCACAGCTCGGGGCGCCGCTCCTCATCAGTGATTTTTGTTTGTTGTTGTATGATTATATTATTTTCTGTTTGTATAAACAGGACCTTGAAAAAACAAAACAACAAAAAAAACAACAACACATCACCTCATTTTTTGTTTTATTCTTACCAAAACCCGGGGAGCAGAAACCTTTGCACGAACGCAGGACGTCAGACTGGCGGCGCGTGGCCCCGGGGGGGGGCGTGGCCCCGGGGTGGGCGCGTGGCCCCGGGGGGGCGCGTGGTCCTGGGGTGGGGGCGCGAGGCCCCTGATCGGCAGGATGAAGGTTTTATTGATCCTGGACTCGTGCTCTCAGCACCTTTCGACAAACATTATTAAAAAGATTTGAACATCAGAAGTTGAACCGAGCCTGAACGGGTTCTAGGATCAGACCGATTGGCCCTACGAGGGAGCGCCTACGAGGGAACGCCCTACGAGGGAGCGCCCTACGAGGGAACGCCCTACGAGGGACGCCCTACGAGGGAACGCCCTACGAGGGAACGCCCTACGGGGAACGCCCTACGAGGGAGCGCCCTACGAGGAGCGCCCTACGAGGGAGCGCCCTACGGGGAACGCCCTACGAGGAGCGCCCTACGAGGAACGCCCTACGAGGGAACGCCCTACGAGGGAGCGCCCTACGAGGGAACGCCCTACGAGGGAGCGCCCTACGAGGGAGCGCCCTACGAGGGAACGCCCTACGAGGGAGCGCCTACGAGGGAGCGCCCTACGTGGGAGCGCCCTACGAGGGAACGCCCTACGAGGGAACGCCCTACGAGGGAACGCCCTACGAGGGAGCGCCCTACGAGGGAACGCCCTACGAGGGAGCGCCCTACGAGGGAGCGCCCTACGAGGGAACGCCCTACGAGGGAGCGCCCTACGAGGGAACGCCCTACGAGGGAACGCCCTACGGGGAGCGCCCTACGAGGGAACGCCTGTCGTGCATCCGTTTGTCCTCCCTGGGTTTCTGTGAGCTAATCTGAATTCTAGCACTTTCAACCTTTTAAAAAGTATTTTTTTCTTTGAAAGTTTCAGCTTATGTGTTGATGTTGTTAATTTTGTATTGATCCTTTATTCGTATGTGCCATTAGTTTGATGTTAGACGTATCGATCTTTGTTTCTTTCTCTTCAAGAGTAACAGTATTTTTGATAGACGTTTCACTAATATTCTTTGATATTAAAGTCCCACCTGAACATTTTTCAACCTTTTGAATAAGCTCCTCCTGCTTTTTTCCACAAATCCAGCGAGAGAACAGCAGCAACGTTTCTGCTCTTCAACTGACCCCAAACTGAAGCACTTGAACTCAATCATCATCACCGTTCTCCCAGATGGCTGCAGCTCCTGTGCATCAGTTTTAATATGTACATTTAACATATGGAACATGTTTTAAATGAGCCCTGCCTCATCTGCTCCACCTGCACCTTTTAAGGATGCACTTATGCCCTTTTTTCCTCTTTAGAAGGTGCAGAGCATCAATATTTTAAGGGAATTTATTGCTCAGTTTGCAGCTGAGTGAAGCTGATCTGGTTTAACCCCCCCCCCCCCCTTTTACTTTGGTATTTTGGGTTCTGTCTGCTAAGGACATCATCTATGTGTAGTTTTTTATATTTCCAGCTTTTTTTTCATTCCAGGCTGCTTGTTTCTCCTATTTAGTGACTTTAGTCCATTTTATCTCCATCACCTGATTTTACAGCCTCTGGAATCAATAAAAGGAGCAGAGACGACAGAATACGTGTGTTGGCATCAACACTTCATGTTCAGCTACAGGGAGACTCCAGACGTGCTTCGCAGGAAGACAGAAACAGGAAACGTTGCTTTTTCTGTCGCGTATCTCGCATTCATCAGTTGCTGCAATGTAAAGGTGACAGATTTGTATATTGGTTGATCCAAAGAGATGATGAACACAACAGAACCTATTGTACAGTACCGCGTATCTTTGAGTTGTTATGTGTCATGTTGGAGTTATTAAAAGACAAACCAGTGGTCTTGACCACATCGGCTGCTTCCTCTTTATTTAGCTGCATATTCCAGACGCTCCGATTGGGAAAAGGCGGCTGTGAGAAAGTGCTGCTGAGGAAGAGAAGATCTGAGCAGCAGCCCAGCAGGGGGCATCTTACCTGTCGGAAGGTGCTTCTGCCCGTCAGCGAGAGGCGGCGCTCCGTGGGGCGGCGCTCCGTGGGGCGGCGCTCCGTGGCAGCCATCTGCCCTTCCAGGCACCAAAGAACTCCAAGAAGACAGAATTAATTTAACATAACTCACATCAGAAATGAGAAACATTAATCCTAATTAGGATCGTGCTGGTCACTGATGGGGGCGGGGCCAAAGAAGCCAGCGTCAGAAACGCTCCCGTGACGGGAGACCTCAGCAATCATCACCACTGGAGCCCATTTGTGGTTCTGACCCAGCTTCAGATTTAATCGCGTCACTTATTGAGCCAGAAAGATGTAATGAGAATGTGTTGTCAACCCGTTGTCATGGTTACCACTCTGCAGCAGAGGCAGGCGGTGGTCCGGAGCATCACCTGCTGACAGGAGCAGGAAGGTCATGTGACTGATGGGAATAAAGACAGCAGCTGATTTCCAGAGTCAACGCATCACTTTATTGTTTCTGTAAATGTACATTCTGGAAAACGCTGCCTGCACCTTCGGAGGGTGGAAACGAAGCGCCAGGAACGACACACACACCCCCACACACACGCACGCACACACACACACGTGCACCTTCAAGTCTCTGCAATTAAAGAAATCCGCCATGAATGTTGCAAGAGCAGGAGAATCTTTATAGAAGACAACAGGAAGTGGGCTCAGGAGAGGACGCGTTTGTCCCTTCTTCTCTGACCCTGGACCATCAGGACTGATAGGGCCCCCGGCCCCCCACCACCCCTGACCAACTAAAATATAACCCCAAATCAGTTGCTGCCTTTGTGCTAACAGCTAACTGATGTTGAGGCGGTTTGACGGTCACTTCCTGTTGTGACAAGGTCCCGCGGATCTCCTGCTCTCCGTCCCCACGCAGCAGTCAAGGAAATACTTGGTTCCATGAAACAGTCCAAGTGTCCAGAACTGAGGTACCTGTCCCCTGGGGGTGGGGCGCCACGCGGCTTACAAGCCCCTCCTCCACCGTTTCAGGAGCACCTCTGTCAGGACATTTGGTGGAAACAAACCTAACAGTTAAAACGAGACAAATCTGAGATTATTGTGTGAACAAACAGCCGTTGCTGCATAGTTGAGCAGGCGTGCAGCTCTGCTAACGGCTACAGTAACACGGTCGGTCCTACGGTGGCCCTGCACACGGTCCTGCACCACGGAGCAAAACACAAGCAAACAGACCAGAGCGTTCATGATAGACAAGTAAAAAATAACAACATTTAATTTAAAGTTGTGTTTACTGGAGCAGTCCGTCCACATCAGGCCACCCAAATAAAAATTTTTAACCAAACCAATCATGATGACAGAAACAAGAATTTGTGCTAAACTTTGGCCCGCTGTGAGAGACAGCCTCTGATTCTGTCCCACAAAGATTAGAAGGGAGGAAAGACGCCAGCTCGACCCCGCCAGGCCACTAGGGGGGGCTATTGTGCCAAAAATAGAAATAGGACTCCTCCACACACGTCAGTGCTCATGAGACATGAACAGAAATATTTACATTAAAATACAGAAGGTCACCAAATAGGATTTAAAAAGCATCAGTCGATTTTTACAGCGGCGTAAATTTTCCTGATAAACATGTATGCAGCGTAGAAACCGATCGTGCCCGTCAGCAGCCAGAAGGTCAGAACCATCAGGGCGGTGTAGCCGAAGTAGAGCAGCGAGGGGATGAACTCTACGATATCCAGCTGAAATAAGGAGAGAAGAGACAAATCAGTCACTCATCCACCAATCAATGACATCATCCCTCCGCCAGGTACGAGTGAGACGTATTTTCACGACCATAAGGAGCACCGTATTATATCGCCGACTGGCTCCGACCCACATATGGTGGCATAACTCGCCCGCCGCCGCCTCATAGATGCGGCTGGGCGCGGTTATCTTGTCGCGGGTTAGGGTTAGGGAAGATGGCCGCCCTCTCCTGGTTAGGGTGAGGGAAGATGGCCGCCCTCTCCTGGTTAGGGTGAGGGAAGATGGCCGCCCTCTCCTGGTTAGGGTGAGGGAAGATGGCCGCCCTCTCCTGGTTAGGGTTAGGGAAGATGGCCGCCCTCTCCTGGTTAGGGTTAGGGAAGATGGCCGCCCTCTCCTGGTTAGGGTTAGGGAAGATGGCCGCCCTCTCCTGGTTAGGGTTAGGGAAGATGGCCGCCCTCTCCTGGTTAGGGAAAATGGCCGCCCTCTCCTGGTTAGGGTTAGGGAAGATGGCCGCCCTCTCCTGGTTAGGGTGAGGGAAGATGGCCGCCCTCTCCTGGTTAGGGTTAGGGAAGATGGCCGCCCTCTCCTGGTTAGGGTTAGGGAAGATGGCCGCCCTCTCCTGGTTAGGGTAGGGAAGATGGCCGCCCTCTCCTGGTTAGGGTGAGGGAAGATGGCCGCCCTCTCCTGGTTAGGGTTAGGGAAGATGGCCGCCCTCTCCTGGTTAGGGTTAGGGAAGATGGCCGCCCTCTCCTGGTTAGGGTTAGGGAAGATGGCCGCCCTCTCCTGGTTAGGGTTAGGGAAGATGGCCGCCCTCTCCTGGTTAGGGTTAGGGAAGATGGCCGCCCTCTCCTGGTTAGGGTAGGGAAGATGGCCGCCCTCTCCTGGTTAGGGAAGATGGCTGCCCTCTCCTGGTTAGGGTTAGGGAAGATGGCCGGCCTCTCCTGGTTAGGGTTAGGGAAGATGGCCGCCCTCTCCTGGTTAGGGTTAGGGAAGATGGCCACCCTCTCCTGGTTAGGGTTAGGGAAGATGGCCGCCCTCTCCTGGTTAGGGTTAGGGAAGATGGCCGCCCTCTCCTGGTTAGGGTTAGGGAAGATGGCCGCCCTCTCCTGTTTAGGGTTAGGGAAGATGGCCCCCTCTCCTGGTTAGGGTTAGGGAAGATGGCCGCCCTCTCCTGGTTAGGTTAGGGAAGATGGCCGCCCTCTCCTGGTTAGGGTTAGGGAAGATGGCCGCCCTCTCCTGGTTAGGGTTAGGGAAGATGGCCGCCCTCTCCTGGTTAGGGTTAGGGAAGATGGCCGCCCTCTCCTGGTTAGGGTTAGGGAAGATGGCCGCCCTCTCCTGGTTAGGGTTAGGGTTAGGGAAGATGGCCACCCTCTCCTGGTTAGGGTTAGGGAAGATGGCCGCCCTCTCCTGGTTAGGGTTAGGGAAGATGGCCGCCCTCTCCTGGTTAGGGTTAGGGTTCATATTCGATGGCCTGCAGTTTAAAGTAAGCCTCATTCATACGCGTCTCGCTTGACCGGCGCCATTTTAGGGGATCCTTATGCGTCGGTGTGCCGCTAATCGATGGGCGGAGCGTTTACCGTAGTGCACCTACCAAAGGGGCACAGCAGATTTTGGGACTCACCATCGATTTTTGAGAAAATCTCAGTGTTTTAGGTGCCTTATAGTTGTGAAAATACGATACTCAGAGGGATCTACCTGAACCTGACAACCTCTGAACGGGAACAGGAAGACAACTGAAGAGGAACTTTTTTTACCTTGTTGACAAAGTAAAAGATGGCATAAATGAGGACATAGAACGCTGAACCTCCAGACACCAGGAATGTTCTCCACCACCATCTGTAGTCCTGAGATGAGGGAAAGCACAAAGCTGAATGTTCAAACCGTTGCTAGGCAACCCCACTGGACCTCACAGCAGGAGCGAGTGAAGGTACCTCTGCACAGAGCTGGAAATAGACCATGACGATGCTGATCTGGGAGCAGGACACCACCAGGATGATGAAGACCAGGAAGAGGAAGCCAAACAGGTAATAGAACTGGTTCTCCCAGATGGCCTGAGGTCACACACACACACACACCACACACACACACACGCGCACACACACACACACACATGCACACACCGCTGTTAAACAGACTGGATCACGTTTGATCCCAAAGTTCTGAGAGCAGCTGGACTCACGCTGAAGATGAAGAAGAGCTCGATGAACATGGCACCGAAGGGAAGGATTCCAGCCATCAGGATCCTGGTGGCAGGAAGCAAATATTCAGTAACAAGACGAGAGAAGGAGGACTTGAACACACAAACACTCACCCCACAAACTTGTTCATGTACCAGCGCTGCTCGGGAACCTGCCGCGGGATCTGGTTGGTGCGGACTGGATTATCATACGGCTGTTTGCGGAAGCCAAAGTAATAGCCCAGGTAGACCAGAGGCAGGGAGATCCCGAACCACATGCAGAGCAGAGCCAGCATGGTGGTGAAGGGAACCTGGGGTGGAAGCACACACAGGAGGACACCAGGTCTCTGCCAAAGCTCCACCATCATCAGGATGATCCACACTACAAACACACCACGTCCACCACAAACCCTGGATGCCTGTGAGATCTGGGGCTGGAGACAAGCTGAGGACGTTCAGAGGGAGCTTAACACGGAGGCATCGCATCTCTTCAACCAGGCTCAACCTCCCCTTCTGTGGGAACATCCTCTGCACCCTCCTCACATCACACAGGCCCTTCAGCAGCCGCTCACTACAGACACTCCACGTCACGCCAAACACGAGAAGCTCGATGGACATCCAGCTTCAGGAACTCACCGCTCCAGACGAGTGCTCTCCCCAAATGAAGAAGTTCAGGAAGAAACAAATTCCAAACACCACGGCAGGATACAACGTGGCCGTCTGCAGCACAAACAGCAACACGGCGATTGAAAGGCCAAACACACAAGAACGCTGAAGACGTTACCGAGACTCTCACTTCAGCCACTCACACAAAAGGCTCCTTTCCTCCATCGATGACCCTTCAGGGTTCGGTACAACCTGCCAGCAAAATAACCTCCAAACACGCTGGAGGAAAACAAGAGGAGAGACGTCAAGCAGGTGCAGGAGAAGCAGGCAGGCCGAGGAAGAGGCCCCTACCCCATAAACATGAAGAGGAAGCAGGCAGTGGTCATCAGCGCTCCTCTGCTGGACGGAGACAGCATCCCCAACATGGCAACAACTGGGGAGACGGGGACAGTCGGAGTTTTAAACACACATTTGATTTGAGGTCATTTTCAAGCAGAACTGAGAAAACAAACAAGACAAGCAGATCAGGAGGCTCCCAGAGAGCAGCTCCTCGTCCTCCAGCCAACACACTCCACAACTCCAGTGTGGTGCCCCGGAAAAATAAAGGGGTTCATTCCAGCGTTGATCAGCCAACACAAGATGTCTGGAGATCCCAGTCCAGAGGTCCATGAGCCTCCTGGAGCAGTCACATCCACTTTTCTGTTAACTGAAGCTTTGTGTGGTCTGGAGCACGGTTGATGTTCACAGACTGATGTCCCCCATGATGAGGCTGCGTGTCAACACCAACCAGCAGACCCATGGACGGGGGACAGTCATTGCTCTCCAGGTGAGAGCGCACCTTCCACAGCAGTTGTTCAGGCAGTAGATGTCAGGCTCAGGCAAAGACATCTGGATCTCATCCTCTCTGTGATTTTAAAGAATGACTGAAAAAGAGTCCCCACTGTCTCCACCTGCAGGTCCTGACCGCCAGCCGTCAACATTCTCCTGTGTGTCCCCTGAACTGGACGTGTCCTGGATGTCCAACACAGAGCTTTGTGTGTTCCGTCTGCACATTTTCACAGCTTTCCGTATTTTTTCTTTTAACAGAGAAACGAGGATGTTCTTGTCCACTAAACTGTCCTCCATGTCTAGCCCTGCCTCCTCCGTTTCTTCCACATGTTTAAACTCTTTGATGTTTCCAAAAACATCAGACGGATGTGAAAGAAGGACTTACAGATGACGATGAGCCCCATGCAAAACAGCTGGATCCCTGAGCCCAGTAAGGAGCTGAGGACCATGGGATACTGGGGCGGCCTGAAGACGTCGCCGTGGACGTTCTTCCACCCAGACTCTTCCATCGTGTCCTCCTGGTGAGACACACAGGAAGAGTCAGAACAGCAAAGGTCCACCGTCTGGATGAAGAGCCAGCACTCACGATGTCGTCCTCTCGGTTGTAGTTGGCGATGTCCTTCCTTAAGGTCCTGATGATGATCATACTCAGGATACCTAATCAAGGTCACAGGGTCGCGAGGGTCAAAGGCAGAAGCTTTTAACAACAACAAGCGCGTAATCGGTGACTTTTGAGGCTGACCCGACAGGAAGAAGACGACCACCACGGAGTTAACGATGGAGAACCAGTGGATCTGAACGTCACTCATGGTGAGGTAGGTGTCCCACCGCGACGCCCACTTGATCTCGCTGGCCTGCAGAGGTCAAAGGGCGTTTGTTTTACCGTCTGTGTGATCACTCCCATATGGCTGCTGAAGCCTCTCACCTCCCAGTGCACAGAGTAAGTGAACAGGACTTGGTTTTCCTTTGTGGGGTCGATCTCCTGGGGGGCGGCGCCACTGGCCTCAGGCAGGGTGCACGTGTTGTCTGTGACGACAGCCTTCAAATCTGAGGAAACAAGAGCGGACGGGTGAGCGGCAGGTGAGCCACAACGGTGCGTCACCTCCGCAGCTTCCTGTCGCCTACCCTCCACCTGCACGCTCCGAGGTACCACCTCAAAGCGCACAACCCTGTAGTTGTGGATGTTCTCCTCCTCCAGCTGCTCTTTGTGGAAGTACAGGATGAAGGAGAGATGGTTGTGCAGATAGAACTGAGGGAGGACACAGAAAGCACACGCCGGTCAGATGCTGTGGGCACAACGGAACCTGAAGAGTCCAGTTCAAGTCTACATCAGCTCCTCGTGGACCATAAAGATGGACTAACGGATGTTGTGGAACCGTTTGTTCTCCACCTGACTGAACAGAGGAGACGGCGGCTCTGTCACGGTTGTGTTCACCTTGTTGCTGTCTACGAAGCCCAAGCGGTATCCGTGTTCAAACTGCACGTCTTTGGCCACGTCCTTCTTCTGCTCGTCCTCGCCCACGGCCTCTCTGTTGGGGTAAAACTCTAACCTGGTGGCTACTGGCAGGTTGTCTGCAATGCTGAAACACACAGGAAGACGTCACATTCACGGGCCGCTCAGCAAAGCGCCGTAGGTGGAGCAGCGTGATGACGCAGGTGGGCGCTCACAGGTGAACGTAATACTCCTCCCGGATTCGCTCGGCCATCAGTTTGCTTTCACTGACGCTCAGTGTTTTCTTGCTGCACACCATCTCACACTTCCTGTTCTTGGTCATCTCGACGGTGAAGGGGGTGTTCACAATCCGGTCGCCACGCAACACCTCACCTGCAGGAAAAGGTGCATGAAACACCTCGAAAAAAAGAAATCGCACTTCTACACTGAAGAGATGATAAGAGATAAGCTTTCATTTGACGACTTTAGATCATTAACAGCCAAATGTATATTTCCAAGCATCATGATCTGGGACATGTTAAGAACATGATGAGAACAAAGTCATTCTACTCACCAAGGTTCTCTCCCTTGTAGAAAACCGTATCCGGTTTGCAGAAAGGTAGAGAGTAATATTCATAAGGAAGCTGAGTACGAGAACTGGTCAGCTTCACAGCCTGGGAAATCAAAATGTCCCTTTCAGCAACAGGTGCAGACATTAATGTCTCATCATCATGGAAAATGGCTTTAAATTCACCTTTATATCTACTGTATCCCCCTCGTGGAAGTTCCGGGGAGCAACTCCAGGAACATAGAAAGGATGAACCACAGGTACCAGTAGCAAGGCCCACCACGTCTCCTGGAACACAAACACCAGAAAGGGTTGTTCCACCACGTCACGTCATGAAACTTCACATTTTATACACACAAACCATCGAATTATTGCTCCACCTACAGGTTACAGCTGCAATCTGTTTATAACAGCCAAGGAAAAGCTCATTAAAATGTAATCTTCTGGATTCCAGAAGAACTTTGGCTTTTGATCTTCCATAGATGAAATCCAAGGAGCTCTGATCATCAACCAACCATGTTCGGTACCGCTGCCTATATACCACTGTGGGTCCAGGATGGGAGGAAATCAGCCTCGTTTTAGGACGACCAGAGGAAGACAACTCAGATCTCTTGATCCTAAATCAGAATCTAAAGTCTGTGGCCTCATCAGTGACCCCCCCCCCCCCGAAGATCAGCCATACAGGACCTGCAGCAAAGCTCGGTGGTGTTCTGGTTCTGGGGCTTTGATGGGACCGGACCGATGGAGGTTCTGGTGTCTAAATGTCCAACCCTAACCCTCGTTTAACCGCAGATATCTAAACACACACGCCTCCTTTGGTCTTTATAACGAGCATGACAGCAGGAGGAGACTTTAGTCTTTGGCTGATCCGAGATCTGCGACAGAAATTCGCTGTTGATAAAAGACTGTTGCTTGGACGCATAAATCAAAGATAAACGTTGACGTTCATGCCAACAAAAGCATTACATGTGTGGGGCTCTCAGGTCAGGTCATTTTTTCGCTTTAATCTGCTGCCATCTTGGTTTTATACCCATTTTAACCGAAACGTCCAATAAAACTCACGCTAACAGAGGTGCTACTGCTAGCACGGAACTTCACATCTTTTCCAATCTGCATTTTCATGACAGCAAAGCAACCAGGTACAG
>NW_026621903.1:12500-25000 GCF_003711565.1 Takifugu flavidus | reverse complement strand
TTGACGGTGTCTCCGGTCGGACTGTCTCTGACGGACAGGGAGTAGCTTCCTGCGCTCAAACATACAGACAACAGCCGAACTCATCCTCTGCCTGTGTGCATCTGAGATGGATGAGATGTGTGAAGACGTTTCCTCACCCTTTGTGGTCTCACTGTCTCGGATCATGAAGGAACCTAGAACGTTCCCAGGAGCTGACAGCTGCCTTTCTGCATCTTTCCTGCTGATGCCCTTAAAGAACCATCTGAAGAAGAAGAGAACATAGCACCTTTCATTCGATGTGTCTCAACAGTAAGTTAAGTCACACCTTAAACGACACATTAAACCTAGATGCTTGAAGACCTCAAACACCTCAGCAAAAAGAGGTGTTTGAAGATTGCCCGAAGATCCAATGTTATTGATTTTAAGGTGTCTGTTATCTACTGATCACTGCTATTATCTCAGAAAAAAATCAAATTAATCAATTTAATCAAGTTTCTGATGCCAAAGTCTTTGAGTCAGGAAAGAGCTAAAGTTGAATATGGGCCATCAAACTGTGGAGGAGTGAAGGTTGGAAGAAGCAGAGGTCTGAAAGTGCTTTGGTATGAATTCAACGAAGAAGAACTGTGCCTCACTCCTCTGTCTCCAGGGTGTCTTTGGCCACATAGTTGCAGGGGATATAACCTTCGTCACCGGTGCTGGTCAGCTTGGCTCTCCACCACTCTCCAGACCTGCAGAGAACACACATGCTAACACACCAGAACTGTGAGAGGAACACCTCTGACCGCTGTGGAAACTCACTCCTCCAGGATTTTAAGACGATCCCCCTTCTTGAAGGTGAGGTCACCATCATGAATGGCCTCATAGTCGTACAGCGCCACGGCAACCACCTCACCTGGTGCAAGAAGAATCCAGGTCAGTTGAGCTGTAGTTATACAGAGTCGAGAAGAAGCAGGCAGCGGACTGACAGACGTCCACAGGAGTGAGGAGGACATGTTTGTTGGTCCCAGACATTCCTTCAGTGTTAATGTTGCTAGAGAACATTCGTGAGGCCCCAGAACGACTGAAATGTTTGTGCAACTAGTATCAGGATGCAATAATAGTGTCAGATTACAGGGTGGAAAATACAGGCTGTAATCATCAGGAACACACGTTAGAACATTAGAACTCACCATCTGACCGAGAGGACCCTTTGTTCTGCAAGGAGAAAGAGAGTCAAGCTGTTACACTGTTACTTTGAAGGTCCCCACAAAGTTCTTCATGCATTTAGAGAGCTTCACCCTCACAGACGTGCCTTTAAAGATCTGAACCACAGTTTTGAAAATTACCGACTCAGAACTGCAACATTTCCTGTTGGGTAAAATAGGGTACTGAAATGAAACAGAGCTGTTCAAACGCGGTGTAGCGCCACCACCCAACGTCCATCAGTGTGGCAGAAAGCATGTGGGCGGAGCTTAAACATTAGCTAAAAAAATTAGCGCAAGGCTGAAAAATCGGAGGCAATTTCAGAGCAACTCAGAAAGGTTGCAGAGAAACGTGAGCGGATACGTTATTGCTGCTAACAGGTTAAACCAGGGGAGGGAAGAGCAGCCGGAATCATCCAGAGAAAAGCTTCCGTTTCAGATGAAACTTCTTAAGACAGGATAAAAGAAATCCAGTTCAATCTAGTCAAAGACAGTTTAGTCCAGGACAGTCCAGTCCGGATCTAACAGGACAGTCCAGTTCAGTTCATTCTAGTCTAGTCTAGTCCTGTCCAGTTTAGTTTATACAAGTCCAAGTTTGAGTTTAGTCCAATCTCTTCCAGGCTTGTCTGAGCAGGACAGGACAGGGCAGGACAGGACAGGAGAGGACAGGACAGGACAGGGCAGGAGAGGACAGGACAGGACAGGGCAGGAGAGGACAGGACAGGGCAGGGCAGGGCAGGGCAGGGCAGGAGAGGAGAGGACAGGACAGGACAGGACAGGACAGGGCAGGAGAGGAGAGGAGAGGACAGGGCAGGACAGGACAGGACAGGACAGGACAGGGCAGGACAGGACAGGACAGGACAGACAGGACAGGACAGGACAGGGCAGGAGAGGAGAGGACAGGACAGGACAGGACAGGACAGGGCAGGGCAGGACAGGACAGGACAGGAGAGGACAGGACAGGGCAGGACAGGACAGGGCAGGACAGGGCAGGACAGGACAGGACAGGACAGGACAGGGCAGGAGAGGAGAGGACGGGACAGGACAGGACAGGACAGGGCAGGACAGGGCAGGACAGGACAGGGCAGGGCAGGGCAGGGCAGGAGAGGACGGGACAGGACAGGACAGGACAGGACAGGGCAGGACAGGACAGGGCAGGGCAGGGCAGGGCAGGAGAGGACGGGACAGGACAGGACAGGACAGGACAGGACAGGGCAGGGCAGGACAGCTGGCCAGTGTCCTCTGTGGTGATACAGCTCTGGGCGCTCTCACATTTCTGACTCTGTCTTTTCTGCTTCTGCTTCTGTTACTTCCTCTTTCCTCACAAAGTGTTGTTTGCTGACAGGAAGTGGCGTGACGCTTTGAGACGCCACGAATATCACCACTACACTGACTAAAGTCTGACCAATATGCAAACTGGTAACACATCTCGTAACAGCAGGGAAAATAATCTGGGTCTCATGTCTGTAAATGTTCCAGTAATAAGTGGAACTGTAATTACTTAGCAGGATTATTTTGGGGAGGGCAGGGTGTGTTTACTGCGTCCCCATCGGCATTTCGGACAGGTTTATTCACGACTTGAGTTGAGAAGCTCAAAGATGTAACAGTTAATGAAAGTCATCTTTACAGCTACTAGTTCTGCATCCAGCACCAAAACCTGGACTGGATGAGCTGCCCAACAGGACTGGACTCAACAAAATGGTTTCATTTAATTTGCTGACCCATCTTTTTGAGCTACTGTCTCAACCTGCTTTTACCTTTAAAATGGGAATCCTCCCTCACCGCCCCTCCGGAAATAAACAGAACTGAGGTTCTGCTGCGTACTGACTGGTACGATGAGCGGGAGAACCCTGCACCTTAATAGCCCCTCAATCACCCCTCTCACCCTTTGGTTGTCCTGGCAACATGAGAGGAACCGTCACTACTTACACCTTTGGAGTTTGGGGCTGTGGGATCCTTGACGTAGTGGGCCGTGTGTGCTGGATTGTTCAGCTCGTTGTCCCCTTTACCCAGAGCCTTCTGCTCCTTCTTTGAGCCCACACATCCCATAATGCCTCCTGCGGGACGACATCCAACAAGAAAGGATCATTGAGAGAGTGAAGGCATGAAGTGGATGGACTGTTTCAGCCATGCTACTCTGTCGCTACGCTGTGTTCTCGACCTGTTTCTTTGATCTCTTTCTTCTTTTTCCTAAACAGATGGACAGAATGTTTCTGCCACTGATGATGATGATGATGATGATGATGATGATGGTGATGATGATGGTGATGATGCTGATGCAGACTTGTCACAGCTTCACCAACAGAAATATACATTCATCAGACTAATGGAAGAAGAAGGATTTTATGTGGTTCCTGGAGGAAAGTAGCGTGACACCGGGAGATTGTGGGATGGTCTGCGGACCGGTTCTGACCCAGTCAGAACCTTAGAGCAGTCATGATCTGTCACATTACTGGAGGTTTCAGCCAGATATTTTTGAGGTCTTCTCGTGATCTGCTTCCACTCACAGCTCAAAGGAAATGAATCATCACAACAACAGAAATAACCCGTTATCAAATAATCTGATTAGTACCAAGAACATTTGTGGTGGCAGATGTAGATGAACTTCACAGCACGTGCACGTGCACGGCCGTGTTGGGACTCTAGAAAGGTGGCAGCCACAACCGTGGACTTTGTGTAACTGGAAATATTTGCAGTTGGCTGTGAAAAGTGTCGGTTAGAACATGAGGTCCCTGAACTGTGGCCGCAGCTGAGCGAGAAGAGAACAGAAACTAGTTGATTCTGCTGCTCTGTCTCGATGGGCCGTTTAAAAATAACCCGCTCTCACACACACACACACACCCTCACACTTCTATCTTTGTGAGCACTTTGTGAGGTCATGATCCAGCCACAGTTGTCATCTTAACCCTGACCATCAGAACCCTTCCTGGACCCACCGGGAGCAGCTGTCAAAATGCCCTCACTATGCAGGGAAATGCACACACACCCACCCACACACACACACACACCTACACACACCACACACACACCACAACACACACACACCACACACACACACACACACACCGACACACACACACCACACCACACACACACACACACCGACACACACACACACACAACACACACACACACCACACCACACACACACACACACACACACCACACCACACACACACACACACAACACACCACACACACACAACACACACACACACCTACACACACACACCACACACCACACACACACACACACACACCTACACATACACACACACACCTACACACACACATCTACACACACACACACACACACACCTACACACACCTACACACACACCACACACCTACACACACAACACACACACACCTACACACACACACACACACACACACACACACACACACACCACACACACAACACACCACACACACACACACTTCTCTCAGGTCTTCTCTCAGACCTTCGTCTCCAGAATTAACTGGTGTCTCATTATATTCGACTGGGTTTGATGGTCCACAGAAGTCAACTTACTTTAAGGTTTCCGCTTTAGTTCCGTTGCTTCTCTTTAATGTTCTAGTTTGGGCTGATCATGTGGAACCTCTTGTTTGCTCCTTCTTTACCTCCCTGCTGGATCTCCCATCGATCTGCTGTCGTGGTTCTCCGGCTGCTTTAAGGTTGGAGATCAGCCGGCGTTGCGCAGTGTAATAAGTCGGATGAGGAAGTCGGTGCTGTGAGTCTGAGCAGTGGAGCAAAAGAGGAACCAGCTCATGAGCAGGGCTTCACCGTCTGGCTCTGCTGCTGGAGCCCTGAACACCTTCAGAGAAGAATGTGGCCACTCATCAGATGTTCTGCAGGGGCGCCCACATCCAGAACTGTTCTATTGTAACAAGTTTAGCTCCTAATCTTGGTGTCAGAGCCAGAAGAGTCCTGAACTCAGCGAGTTCCTGCTCCTGGTTCCTGCAGCTGGCTGAAGGTTGCTGTGGTAACAGAGATACTGAAGAACAGAACAGCAGAACATCTGAGCACTGACATTTACATGATGCTCTCACCAGCTTCAATATTCAAATAACAGAGGAAGAGTTGGTGAGTGGGCGGAGCCTAATCCTGCCCCACCTGGAATGACTGACTGGTTATACTGGGAAAGAGGGGTAAATGAGCGGGTATACTGGGACAGAGAGGGGTAAATGAGCGGGTATACTGGGACAGAGAGGGTAAATGACTGGTTATACTGGGACAGAGAGGGTAAATGAGCTGGGTATACTGGGACAGAGGGGTAAATGACTGGTTATACTGGGACAGAGAGGGTAAATGACTGGTTATACTGGGACAGAGGGGTAAATGACTGGTTATACTGGGACAGAGAGGGGTAAATGAGCGGGTATACTGGGACAGAGGGGTAAATGACTGGTTATACTGGGACAGAGGGGTAAATGACTGGTTATACTGGGACAGAGAGGGGTAAATGAGCGGGTATACTGGGACAGAGGGGTAAATGAGCGGGTATACTGGGACAGAGGGGTAAATGACTGGTTATACTGGGACAGAGGGGTAAATGAGCGGGTATACTGGGACAGAGGTAAATGAGCGGGTATACTGGGACAGAGGGGTAAATGACTGGTTATACTGGGACAGAGGGGTAAATGAGCGGGTATACTGGGACAGAGGGGTAAATGACTGGTTACTGGGACAGAGGGGTAATGAGCGGGATTATACTGGGACAGAGAGGGGTAAAAAGCGGGTATACTGGGACAGAGGGGTAAATGACTGGTTATACGGACGAGAGGGGTAAATGAGCAGGTATACTGGGACAGGAGGGGTAAATGAGCAGGTATACTGGGGCAGAGGGTATAGGGTTAAATGAGGGTTATACTGGGGCAGAGGGGTAAATGAGCGGGTATACTGGGGCAGAGAGGGGTAAATGAGCGGGTATACTGGGACAGAGAGGGGTAAATGAGCGGGTATACTGGGGCAGAGGGGTAAATGAGCGGGTATACGGGACAGAGGGGTAAATGACTGGTTATACTGGGACAGAGAGGGGTAAATGAGCAGGTATACTGGGACAGAGGGGTAAATGAGCAGGTATACTGGGGCAGAGGGGTAAATGAGCGGGTATACTGGGGCAGAGGGGTAAATGAGCGGGTATACTGGGGCAGAGGGGTAAATGAGCGGGTATACTGGGGCAGAGGGGTAAATGAGCGGGTATACTGGGGCAGAGGGGTAAATGAGCAGGTATACTGGACAGAGAGGGGTAAATGAGCAGGTTATACTGGGGCAGCAGAGGGGTAAATGAGCAGGTATACTGGGACAGAGAGGGGTAAATGAGCAGGTATACTGGGGCAGAGGGGTAAATGAGCGGGTATACTGGGACAGAGGGGTAAATGAGCGGGTATACTGGGGCAGAGAGGGGTAAATGAGCGGGTATACTGGGACAGAGAGGGGTAAATGAGCGGGTATACTGGGGCAGAGGGGTAAATGAGCGGGTATACTGGGGCAGAGAGCGTAAATGAATTTAATTTTTGGCCTCAGTTCCCAGTGGTTCTTTCCAGTTTGCTGGTTCTGGTGTCAGATCCTGGAGTGGATCAGGTTGTCGTCAGGGGCGACAGGTGATTGACAGCTCACCAGACGTGGCTGCTGAAATGGCTGAATGTTGTCTGTGGAAAGTTCACACTTTCAGACTGGCTACTGTGAAAAACGAAAAAGAGGAAGAGGAACCTGTTTTACTCTGTTTTTCTCTTTTTTTGGGTCATTTGCCTGAAGAGTTGTTCTCATAAAAATCCTAAAGTGATGACAGCAATGCCAGGAAGTTGAAATAAGTGCAGTAATGCAACACTCCAGGAACTCCAGGAAGTGAAACGGAGGACAGGTTTCATTCATTCAGAAAGCTGATTTTAGTTTGAATGTTAAGACTGGACATTTATGTTTTTAAGATCACCAGTAAAGTTCTGAGCTCAGTCTGTGTCTGCCAGTAGGTGGTGCTATGACACAGACACGGTTTCAAAGTGGAACCAAAATGTTGGATTTTCTTTTATTTTCTTCAAGACGAAGAAAAGAGGCAGTGAATTGAACTAAAATGGCTCCTGGTCTAGAACATCGTGGTCTAGAACATCGTGGTCTAGAACATCGTGGTCTAGAACATCATGGTCTAGAACATAATGGTCTAGAACAGAGGTGTCAAACTCAAAGACCCAGTGGGCCATAATTCTAAACTGGGACAAAGTCACGGGCCAACATTGATATTTATTGAAAAAAATCTTCCTCCAGCTACAACAGGGAACCTTTTGATATGGACCCAAACTAGTTTTGCTCAACAACTGAACATGGAACAAACAACGCCTAACACAACACAATATCTGATTTATTATTGCACACATGCAAAATCGAAATTCAAATTAAAAAAACACAGATCACTGGCATTCATTGTTTCTCTTTTAAATTTCAACAGTAATCTTTTGCCATTGTAAGTTAATGTAGTGTAACTGTGATGCCTTTTCATCTCTTCTACTTTCTGGCACCTTTGAGTCATTTCCAGGTGCTTGTGCTTGTCTTGGTGTTGCGTTTTATAGCGTTATCTGCTGTTGTTCTCCTTGTGATGCACATTGGCTCCACATACAAGACAGACGGGTCCTTCTTTTACACATCTAAACAGACATTCTGCCTCCTACCTGTTCAGAAAGGTCCTATTTTCTGATGTAGAGTGTGGATTTTTACACTAAAACACCAGCAGAGCATTCTGGTATTTGGTGTATTAGCACATGTGCTTTAAGCGATAATACCGGCGGGCCAGCTCTAATAGTCAGTTGGTATGGCTTCGCGGACCAAATATAATTACATTGCAGGCCAAATTTGGCCCACGGACCAGAGTTTGACTATGGTCTAGAACATCGTGGTCTAGGACATCGTGGGCTGCAACATCATGGTCTACAACATCGTCTCCTGGTCCTGGTGACTGTGGAGTCACTAGTGGAAACATAAGCTACAAGAGGAGCCAAGTGCAGTGCATTGTGGGTAAAAGGAGGTTGCAGTAGGAATAATTTTATTTTTATTTTTAATTAAATATCAAACAACAGCATGTTTCCTGTATGGAAATGTCACACTTGGACAACTGGAGATCTTTTCCTCAGTTGCCATGGGGACCTTGACCTTCCTCTCCTGGTGGAGAAAAAAACTCCTGGTGGAGAGAAAAACTCTTTAGAAACTGAGAACGGGAAGATTTGGTATCGTTTTCTGAGATGAGAAGATGAACAAGACTCTCCAGAGGAGGCTGGAAAAGAAGCAAAAGGACTAAATTATCCTGAGAAATGGGAAGTTTGCGTACAGTTTGTATCCGGGTCGGACTCCGTATACAGTGTGCTCCTCTTCCTCTTGCAGCTCCGGTGTCCTTCCTGCTCGATGTCCTGCTCTTCCTGGCTGTTTTCAGACTCTGCTGCTGCCGACTGATGATGGACACAAAGATACAGAATCGCAGAAACCCGGATAGCAAAGAAGAGAAGGAGATAATTCCAAAATTACGTGTGCGACTCTACCTCATCATTTAAAGATCCTTGTTTTTGCAGAGCAGAATTCAGCGTCTCCAGCACTACTACTATTACACAAACACACGAGTCCAATTACATGACTACAACAGTCCCTTTAGCAGATCACTGAGTCATGTGATGAGGAGAAATCAGATGACCGGGCTGGAACTTCCTCCGCTGTCTTCGTGCACGTGTACCTGTTGACCTGATTTATCTCCTTCACCTGTTCAGGGTCAACAAACAGCAGCAGAAAGTCCCCTCTTACCCCCCCCCCCCAGTATGGATGGACTCTGGGCACCATAAAACAGCTGAAACAGCTAAAGCAGAGTTGTGATTAGAGGAAGTGCACCCAAACAGGTCGGATCATTGATCAGATTCCTCCCAGTTCAGGGATTTTTATTGCCACTGGGGATAAGACAGTCCTTCTGGAACCAGCACAGAAATGAAGGTTTATTCCTGTTCCAATCATCAAAACCTTCACTGAAGAAGCTGCTGTCAGCTCCGCTCACTGTCCCTTCTTCTGCTCTGATCTCTGACAGCCATTTTCAGGAGCCATGTGACTGAAACATGCGTTGATCTGTTTACCTGGATGTAAGGAGATGGTGAAGACCGGCGCCTTCTTGTCACTGCTCTGCTCCTTCATCCCATGGAGCTCCTTCTGCTCCTTGCTCACCTGCTGCCACATGAATTTGTTCACCTGTGTTCCTCCAACAGAACCTTTCACGGTTGTTCTTACCGCCCGATCTTACCTGGCTCTTACAGTCTGCGGCAGGTTCCTCCTCCTGCTCTTGGAGTGGGGAGTTGAGTGAGATTGAAGGAGAAATATCACGGTGAGCTGATGGTTCTGTCTTCAGGTCAGGGGTGTTCTGTGTTGGTTCTGCATCTGGTAAGGCAGTGGGTGAGTAATCCCTCGGTGACTGGGGCGATGTGGACCTTCCTCGATCGGACAGATCCAGAGGTCCTTCGTACACCTCTTTGGGCGCTTCTGCGCTGATCCTTTCAGTCCAGCATGCAGGCTTTTCCTTTTTCCCCACAGTGTTTCTTTGAGCCTCCGCATGTTCTGGGAGGCTCCTGAGCCTGAACAGAACCGTTTGTTCTGTGGTGTTGAGTTTCGGAGCTTCCTGCCTGTGCCAGACGGACATTAATCCAGGATGAAGGCTCTCAGCGGTGGCCAGGTTGGGGAAGGGTGTCATGTTTGATTTGGGAGAGGGACTCATCATCAGACTGTTCACCGGAGGAGAGGACCAGGGGAGAGACACAGCGCTGCCTTTGATTGGCTGAGGACGGCAGGGAAGAGGAACATGGAAGCCATGTCTGCTGGGCTTCACCTCTCCACTGGTGGAGTTCTTCACGAGGAGAGACTGAGGAAAGATCAACGGCTGCTGGTCCAGAGCTTCAGCACTGGGAGGTCTGAGTGAAAGACAAGCGAGTCAGAAAGGTCGGAGTCACCGACCTTCACGGATCATTTGGCGGACATTCGCTGGAGATGAGAACTCTACATAGTTTCATCTGTGAGCTGTGTGAAGCATCCACAGAAGATGGAAGAACATCAGCTCTGTGAGAATCATCTGCCAATGCACCGATTGTGTGGGAGCACCGCTCACCTCCTCTCGCCACTGTAGGACAAACTAGCATCGCACTTCCTGTTTGGAGGCATCGGCAGAGGTTTGTACGACTCCTGTGACAGAGGAAAATTCACAACAGTTCAGAAGTGGAGACGACAACCCTGAAGTTCGGTTTCTCCATGAGGATTTGGTGGTATGTGTCAGAGGCTTTCTCAGGGTTTCTCAGACGACATCAACGTTGATGAACTCACAAAGTATCGGCGGCTGCTGCTTTTCCACTGTCGCTGCTCCAGTTCTGTTGGGCAGAGAAGCAAAACCATCAACATGTGCAGAGATGCACCCTCAACCTTCCTTTCAGAGTCGCTCACCGTCCTTCCTGTGGTCCACCTCAGCCTTCCTCGCATCATCGCCATCTGGTGGCTGCTTGCTGGGTTTGCTGGTTGCCGTAGCGATGAGGGGCACAGGTCCAGAGGAGGGTGAGAGGTCGGGGGAGCTGGTGAGTGTCAGCTCGGAGGTGTTGGAGGATTGTTCACTGGGAACAAACACACTTGATTATCGGACCTTGTGAAGTAAAAAGCTCTTGTTCGAAGGTTCCTCGGCGTTGACTCACTGCAGGGCGGCTTTCAGCACTTTGTTCTCCTCTTTCAGTCTCTTGTTTTCCTTTTTTAAGGTGTTCATTTCTCCTGCTGTAAAACAGGTGCAAGAGCAGATCAGAACGGCGCCCAGAGGAGGTGAAACCACCGATCACTCAGTAGAAGTAAAACGACCCATGAGCGAAATGTGCTGCAGACTCTGAAGGTGGGAGGCTTCGAACTCCTGCTGTCTCCTCTTGGCGAAATCCTGCGTGACGGAGCACCTGTCACAGAGTCCGGCCCTCAACCTGCATGACAAAGCCACACCTGTTCACCCTGTCCAACAGCTTCCTGCTCCTGCAGCTGCTGATGAGTCTGGTTTGGTTGGTTCTCTAACACTAACCCTAACCCCCTAACCCTGACCCTTAACCCTAACCCTCTAACCCTAACCTCTAACCCTCTAACCCTGACCCTCTAACCCTCTAACCCTCTAACCCCCTAACCCTCTAACCCTCTAACCCTCTAACCCTAACCCTCTAACCCTCTAACCCTAACCCTAACCCTCTAACCCTCTAACCCTCTAACCCTCTAACCCTAACCCTCTAACCCTCTAACCCTCTAACCCTAACCTCTAACCCTAACCCTCTAACCCTAACCCTCTAACCCTAACCCTCTAACCCTCTAACCCTCTAACCCTAACCCTCTAACCCTCTAACCCTGTAACCCTCTAACCCTCTAACCCTAACCTCTAACCCTCTAACCCTAACCCCCTAACCCTCTACCCTAACCCTCTAACCCTAACCTCTAACCCTCTAACCTCTAACCCTAACCCTCTAACCCTCTAACCCTAACCCTCTAACCCTAACCCTCTAACCCTAACCCTGTAACCCTAACCCTCTAACCCTAACCCTCTAACCTAACCCTCTAACCCTCTAACCCTCTAACCCTGTAACCCTCTAACCCTCTAACCCTCTAACCCTCTAACCCTCTAACCCTAACCCTCTAACCCTAACCCTCTAACCCTCTAACCTCTAACCCTAACCCTGTACCCTGTAACCCTCTAACCCTCTAACCCTAACCCTCTAACCCTCTAACCCTGTAACCCTCTAACCCTCTAACCCTAACCCTCTAACCCTCTAACCCTCTAACCCTGTACCCTCTAACCCTCTAACCCTCTAACCCTCTAACCCTCTAACCCTAACCCCCTAACCCTCTAACCCCCTACCCTCTAACCCTAACCCTCTAACCCTCTAACCCTAACCCTCTAACCCTAACCCTCTAACCCTCTAACCCTAACCCTCTAACCTAACCCTCTAACCCTCTAACCCTCTAACCCTAACCCTCTAACCCTCTAACCCTCTAACCCTCTAACCCTCTAACCCTACCCTCTAACCCTCTAACCCTCTAACCCTCTAACCCTAACCCTCTACCCTCTAACCCTCTAACCCTAACCCTCTAACCCTCTAACCCTCTAACCCTAACCCTCTAACCCTCTAACCCTCTAACCCTAACCCTCTAACCCTCTAACCCTCTAACCCTCTAACCCTAACCCTCTAACCCTAACCCTCTAACCCTCTAACCCTCTAACCCTCTAACCCTCTAACCTAACCCTCTAACCCTAACCCTCTAACCCTCTAACCCTCTAACCTCTAACCCTCTAACCCTCTAACCCTCTAACCCTAACC